>NW_027192598.1:32163-62392 GCF_042370625.1 Thermothelomyces heterothallicus | reverse complement strand
ACACACACACACACACACACACACACACACACACACACACACACACACACACACACACACACACACACACGCACACACACACACACACACACACACAACACACACACTACGGAGTAGCTTTACACACAACTTTCATAGTAACAGCAGAGGGTCGGCTGTCCCCTATTTGGACGGCGCGATGGCGTTGTTGCACCTTTTTATTGAAACTTGGCTGTACGAAGTATCCTGTGGGGAAAAACGGGGAGGGGTCGGAGAGGGGGGAACCGTGAACCGTGAACCTGCTGGCATCGATTGGCAATCTTCAAGCCTCAAACATGTTTCTTTTCTGGCGTTATGTGTCGGACTCGAGCGGAAATACACGTAGTGACTGTCGCAGCCATCTCCAGAGATGGATGTTGGTTGACCAAAACGGTTGGTTTTCTACTTGCGGTGCATGGCGCATCTGTATGTACTGTACGGATTAGAGACCTGATGTATGTATGTACTGTACATATATATATATACATGTACAGGTGTTGCTGCAAAGTCACGAAACAAGTTTAACGAGCCGTGGTTAACGGCTGATAAGCTGTCTGTCTGCATAGCCTGCTTCTGGAACTTCCCGATCGACGTGGGGGAGAGAAGCGGAATGAAGCAGGAAGATTATGCATATGTGATAGTGTTTATTACTACTACACTACTACTTCAGTGCTGCAAGTAACGTGTCGACCCCGGGGGAGTTTGGTGACCGAGCTGCCAAACACCACGGATGTAGCAGCTTCGGTTCCACGTCTCGCAGTGTGCTATTGACTGCCGATTTGTAATGGAATTCCATCCTGATTTCTTGCGCGCACGATAACTACCGGGTTGGAAAAGGCAATTCATCCATTACTTTTAATAGAATCCAGCTCAGAAAATACTAATAGTTGGTTGAACAAGCACCGTAGCTGCCAGGATCAACGGGGCCGCGTCGAAGGTGGCCGAGCTCCGGGGCGATGCAACAGAGCCGTACAAAGAGCCCACCTTAGAGGGGGGGAGGGGGGCCGCTCATGGTGGTAGCGCTATGTCTCGGAGTGCCCACCACCTACTCTTCATAGTTATCCATCCACCGTGCAATTAAACGCCTGCCCGGCAACTAACTACCAAACAGCCAAGGAGTTCCATCTTTTAATATCCTCTGCCCACTTTTTTACGGGCACACGACCGACCTTGGTTCCCATGCCTACCCTCCGCAATGTTGAAGTGAACAGTGTCAAGGAAGGAAAGTGGCCTCTTGCGACCGACCAGCCAGCAGGCAACTCCCGAAAGCGAAAGAAAAGAAGAAAATAAATTCTTCGACGGCAATTACTCGTACACACACACATCCAGGCACACACACCAACCTACTCCGTATCTGGGAGGAGACAGAAGAGGAATCACAGGTGCCCCTGTCACCAGGTTACATTGGAAACGCGAACCCCCCTCGGCGACGAACGGCCGGGAGATCCGCATCTTGCCCCGCACGGCGCCGGGAATACCCTGTTTGCGAAAGAGAGAGGAAATGAAAAAGCCGCCGGAGACACAGGGGTTGTTAGGAGCGGGAATCCACTGGGTTAAGAAACGAAACGGTTAACGGCGCGAATCGCAAATCTGGGGCCGTGCCCGCTTGGCGTACAGGGGGGGTTAGTGTACGCCAGGGGGGAGGGGTGGGAGGGGAAGGAGGAGGACAAGCGCGAGTCAAGGGGAGGGAGGGAAGTGGAGGAGGGAGGTCTTACACTACACTAATGTTAACTACACTACTGTGAGTAGCGTAGTGTACACAGCTGCGAAAGCTCGAGCCCACTACCTGGAGAACTTGCCGTATGTATGTACGAATCAAGTTACAGAGTGCGGAAACACTTCGGCGCAGATACGGGAAGCGAAACGAGGATCGGGTGAACTCGCCGAGTGCGCCTGCCGGGCCTGTTTGCATCGTATTGCCATGTAACGCCCGAATCTTTTCCAAAAAGAGCTTCCCGTAAAGTGGTCCACTGCATCTTGTTGGGACGAGGCGACAAGAAGCTGCATGACTGCTACGCATGCTATTATACATGAGGTCTGTTTGTTTGTTAGACATCAATTCTAAAGTTTACATAGAGAGCTGCGATGAGCGTCTCCGTACATCATTACACGTGTAATCCGTACTGTAATTCTTACTCGTACGGATTACGCAGTACGCTACCGTTACACTGCTAATTTCCTAGCGTAGAGCTGGGTGGGTATTGTGGACCGTCAAGTGAGTGGAGAGTTGTTGGGGTTTTTGCTGCTCGTCTGCTCGAGAGGACGTGATTGGCTGGGTACCGCAGGCGCTGCAGGACCCTTTTAGTCGAGAGCAGTGTAGCTGTGATCGATCACGCCAGGATATGTTACTGTCGGATCTATCTTCTCTTTTTTTTAATCATTATCTTCTTACGGGCTGTTCCGGGATCAGAGATGGATACAGGTGTAACGTTATACGTACATAAAATTGGGAACACCACCACCCCCCCTTTGTTCGGTGCTTCTCCGAGGACTTTTGAGCGAAAGAGGATCATGATTGATTCGAGACCGCGGTCGAGCGGGGTTCTTCGGAGGAAGCTCAACTCTACCAAGTATTTCGCACAGCACTACGTAGTAATCTAGAAGCAAGTAAGTACGGATTACTCCGTACGTATATAGCGTGCATGTATGCACGTAACTACTGGCATATCGACTAACTAGATCTTGGCTTGGTTTCTAGCGCCATATCGGTTAGGGTTGGCAGATCGATCGTGGGAGTGTGCACGACATACACGCACTTGCTTGGTCCTGTGTCGAGATGCCCGGTTTTAGAGTGGTGATAACAAGATTCTGCAGGACTCCACGAGCGTGTGCTACACATTACTGCACTGGCAAACCTCTCTGCATGCAGCCTCGCCTCGCACCAACAAAAATGAGCCGTCACGTAACGTCATACTCTGCATACAGTAGTACAGTAACTAGTGCAACTACGAGTCCTGCATCTACATAGCAAGTACAAACCAATACAAGTACGGATACCGAGTTCGGATACTTTTACTATACACACTCCTACGCAGTACGCAAGGGGGGGAGTGGTGCAGGGGCTCAATGCAACTGCCTTGAAGGGATCGGCTCGCAGCGTCGCATCGTCGCATCGTCGCATCGTTCGCGTCGTCGCAGCGCCGCTCGTTGGAGCCGCACACACAATGACATGCAGCGAGATTGCAAAAGAAAAAAAAATAAATAAAAAAATAAAAATAAATAAAAAAATGGAGCCTCGACCGGATCGCCTCTCTCTGCTTGCGCCATCTCGGCCCCTCGGACTGCCCCCCCGGTCGATGATTATTGACCAGGCCTCGCCTTTTTGAACTCGGTCGCCTGTTGGAAAACGACATCTGCATTTCGGCCCGCATCGCCTTTATTAGGGGGGTGCGGTCCGGCCACGTTCGGCTGCGTCTTGCGAGGGGACTAGCATACGATAACTAACTATGCTTTTCGTACATACACTCCGTACGAGTTAACTAGTAACTGCCCAGGGGCCTTGTGCGTGTGTACTTTGCATGTACTCGCATTCCCGCACGTATAGGACGTCTTACTAAGGTTCCTTGGTGGAAGACGTGGAAGGAGAGAGTGAGTAGATGTGATTACGAGAGCAAAATAGGGGCTAGACCTTCCGTAGATCAATTCACCTCTTTTGTTGGCAAGCACGGAGGGTATATGAGAGGCCAATTATGTTGTGGTGATTGTGGTGACAATGGTGGATAACGAGTCAGATTCAGTCTAGGTTAGGTACCTTCGACCCGAAGACGTGACATCCCGATTCCCGGCTACGAGATGTGAAAAGTGCTATGCTACGACAGCGCCCAGGGCATCCATCAGCCGAAAAAAATCTTGTTGAGAAACGATCAGGCACTCGCATCCTCCAGGACAATGGCAGGCGGCCAACGGGGATCATACAAACAGAACGACATGGTCACGAGCTGCCTAGCAGGGTCCGTATCCGTCGTCCGTAGAACTCCCAGTTTCTCAAGCCATCCTGGCTCCAACAAGGTGAATATACTTGATAGTTAAACAGCTCCCAAGCTCCTCCCGAGCCAGTGCGTCGTCATCTGAGTTTCAACCGTTGCTGTGTTCCGTAGTCTGGCAAAGACCCGGGCGCATCGTGACCCATTCCCTGGCTGGCCAACCACACGCCCCCTACAACCCCCGGCTTCTTTCTCCGCCCCTGGATCCCCACTGCACGTCTACCACGCAGTGTAAGGGTGACGAGGACTCTTAAGAAGGTTCCGGCGCCGATCGTGGGGAGATCTGCAAGATACCGTCCTGCGGATGTTCTTCCGCCGTTCCCGAGGCGATGCGAAACCGTTGTTCGGGCGCTTCGTACCTGTCGCCAGCTCGCAAGGGGGTACGCGGGGGGTCAGGGCAACATACTCGTACGTGCTGCGTACGCACATTGCATGGCTGAATAATGGACTATCGCTCTTCCACCCCCTTACGTCGTGGTTCGAGCGAGTTTGGGGGACAGAGCACGGTCTGGCCTCACCTCGCCGTTGTCCCGAACTGACGAGGTCAGATCCAAGGTGAAGAGTTAAGCGGCCGGGAGAAGGACCCGAAGACCGCTCCGGCATGGACGGATCCCACCAAACTTAACACATTCCGGTAATCCAGACCCGGTCTAACCATCCCCATGCTCGCCTGCCACGTGCTTAGTGTAGTGTCTCCCATCTCTGCCGAGAAGTGCGTTCCGGACGGGCCGTCCCTCTCCCGCAGAAGGCTGTGAAACACGAAAAAAAAAGGCTGCGGTGCCGAGATAGCCGGGGCAACGGCTGATCGGCGCCCCCTCAGGCGCCCCCTCAGGCGCCCCCCTTTCTCGGAGGCTGGTCTTGTGATCTCTTGGAGGGCAGCATGGGCTCCCTCACCGGTGTGGCTCGCTCGCAGGCCTGGTTGGTCTCGCTTCCCTGGTCGGTGAGAGGGAGACCAATAGAACTCGCCAGGCGAGCGGCGTGCGTCGTTTCGGCCATTGCCTCGGTAGTCGGAGCTGCCAGCAGGGGGGAAAGGGGGGGGGGGGGCACCTGCCCTCACTTAAACATGACTTTCGTTGGGCTCGCCTCGCCTCTGCTCTGCTGTGGGACGAGATATAATAAGGCAGCGCGTCTCGCCATCCTGCCCCCGCGCGCGCGGGGACTAGAGAGTAAGAAGAAACTTCCCAATCTCCCCCCCCCCTTTGCGCGCTTCCGGTTCACGCGCTCACACGCTCAGACGACCAGACGATCCCCGCCTAGTCCCCCGGTCTCGCGGCGGCGGCGGCGCCGCCCTTGTACAGCTCGGCCTCCCGCTCCGCTTCCAACCCCTTGACGAACTCGACAATCTGCAGCGCCGCCTCGAAAGCCGGCACGCATGTGACGTCCACCGTCAACCCGGGCCCGGCCGGCCTCGCCAGCTCGGGGGCGTGCCTATGCGCCCGACACTCCTCCTTCTCAACCAACCCTGGTCCAGCACCGGCACCAGCACTGGCATCAGCACCGGGGCTGGGTGAGCTCCGCGACCGCATCCTCCCGGGGTCGCCACTGCCGTCGTCGTCTTCTCTCCGTCCCTCCGTGCCCGACACTGCCTCGCCTCCTGCTGGTGGTGGTGGTGGTGGTGGTGACGACGACGACGACGGCCAAGCCAGCACGACGCCGTCCAAACTACCCAGCGCGCCCGCCCGCGAGCCACCATAACCACGACCACCACCCCCACCATAACCGCCACCCGCCGCCGCCGTGGGCGTCGAAGTCGTCGACGACATCCTCGCCGGCATCGTCCCCCTCCTCGGCCGACGCGGGCCCTCGCCGCACCGCAGCACGACGCCCGCGAACGGCCGGCCCGCCCGGGCGGCCGCCGCCTCGAAGGTGCGCAGCGCCGCCTGCCCCGCGGGGGTGTCGGGCGCGCAGGCCGGGAGGATGGCGATGCGCCGGCGGTTCGCCGGGGAGGCCAGCAGGGCCGCGAGGTTCTGGGTGCTGCAGGGTGTCGGGACGGGGAGAACCTCCTCCGTTGGGAGAGCTGCAGTCTCGGACGTCAAGGGCAGGCTGGGAAGAAGCGGGGAGGTGGTGATGTTTGTGGTGTTTGTGGTGTTTGTGGTGTTTGTGGTGTTTGTTGTTGTTGTTGTTGTTGTGGTGGTGGTGGTGGTGGTGGTAGTGGTGTTGAGAGGCCTGGTCATCATCGTCGGGAAGTGGACTGGGCAAAAAGAGACATGGTTTGTCGAGGGTGGGATGACGGTGGCAGAAGCGGGCATGAGGTCGGTAACAGAAATCGGGACGGGAGACGTGGCGGTGGTCTTGATGGCGGGCCGCGCAGCTGACGCCGGGAAGGTGGGCGTGGCTGAGGTTGTGTCGGAAGAGATGGGTCCGGAGCTGGAGGTCGCCGACGAGTAGACCGAAGGGGCGGAAGAGAAGTAGGAGAAGGAAGGTGACGATGGCAGCGGACCCAGCGTGTCGGCGTCCGGGTCGAGGTCGAAAGAGTGGTAGCGTGGATGCTCTGGAGTCAAGAGGGGTGGGCAGTGCTCGTCTCGACGGTGGTAATTGTGTCTGGACATGCGTCCGGCGTCGCGGTAGCAGTTATCGCCGCCGGCGCTAGTCTCCCGTCCGACGCTGCGGACATCAATGAGCAGAGACTTGTCCTTACCCAGGAGAAGCGTCAGACACTCGGCTACCGTCTCTTTTCCGACGCCGTGCCAACCGTTAATGTACACCAGCGGTGCTGGGGCCGGGTCCATCGGCCGGCGGAAGATGTCAGGGGCCGAGCGGGAGGCGACCAGGGGAGGGCGGCGGTTGGGAACGCCGCTCATCGGGATGATTCTCTCAATTGACTACCGCTCCAGCAGTATGACGGTAGGCCCAATGGTCGGCTTCGCGCTCGATCTCGCATTCGGCGAAATCACAACGGTGGACGGTGTCCATGGCGATAAATAAAAGCCTGAGAAAGTAGAGGATTCGCAGGCTAAGCCCGTGATTCGCTCCCATTCATTCTGATATAAGCACAGCGCAGGGGCGCGGGTCCCTGTGGTTTTAGAATGAGGGGAATTTGTGGGATATGGATCTGGCCAAGCCGCCTCGGCTATCGACTTGACTCAGGTTCTTGGCTCCTCCGAGACGTGGAGGATCAACCTTTTGGAGACCGGATGGCCGACTTGGGACATCGACCTGGAGATCAGGGATCGGGGGGGCGAAAAGCTTAAGGTAACTTCCACGAGCCTCCGCGGAGGCCCGCGGCTTTTCCAAGAAGCACGCCTTTCCAGGAGCATCCTAGTCTGGGTCTGGCAGGGAAGCCATAAGGTACTTGAACACCTCTTGACACAGACGGAGCAGACATGCCGGGTCAGCTTGACTTGTGCGGACGGAAAGGCAAACGCGGGCTCTCACTATTGGGCAGAACGTATTTCGGCTTCAAAAAAAAAAAAAAAAAAAAAAAAAAAAAAAAAAAAAAAAAAAAAAAAAAAAAAAAAAAAAAAAAAAAAAAAAAAAACCACTGCGTAAGTCCAGAAAAAAGCCGGTCATTACAAAATGTATTCCCGTACACGTGAGGGTCGGGCAAGGAGTCAAAGCAAGGATGCCGCCCCAGGCCGGGTGGGCGATGACGGCAGAGCAGAACAACAATGTCGTACACCCCCGCCCTCGTGTTTCACACTTTACCCCCCAAGTACATTATGTTTTGCTTGATGGCTTCGGTGAGCTCTTCCTGACCAGTGTAAGCATATGCCACCGTCCTCGCCCATACTTCTGGGTGGGGTAGAGGGACATCGATTATGTCACCCTTAGCAACAAGCCCCGAGTATATGAGGGCGGCCAGGACGGGGAAGAAGGCGATTGCATATTTTCTGTCTGTCGCGCAAGCTTCGTTAGTGCTTATCCATAAGGTAGTCATAGCAGCCCTGGAAGCGCTTACGAATCGGCATTGTATATGTGTTTCGAACAGGGGACTTGCCAACCCCCAACGTGGATCTGGCGCTTTCTCCTGTAGATGAGCGCCGCCGACCCGTGGGGAGGGGCCACCCGTTGGTAATCTCAGTGGACGACCTCTGTGATCCTGCCGACACGGCCGACGGCTCCGGGATTGTCGCCCTGAGGCTATCCATGTCGAACTCTCGCCGAAGCAGGAACGGCTTTCGATTCGGCGCGCACGGTTTCACGAGCGCACGGATCGTGACCTTGCTCCCGCCACCGGACGGCTGTTCTGTTACTGCGGTTGCCTGATCGGTCGAGAAGTTGTCGCTGTGCCTCCGAAGCGCAACGGCCGCCACGAAGCAGTCAGCGATGGGGCCGTTATCAAGGTAGAGGTGGCCCCAATTGCGCAAGGCTTCCCGGGCTTGTTGGCTGTTGCATCGCCCATTCGCAAGCGCTGGTGCCAGCGACTGGCGGTGGCCATCAGCAGGGCTGGCGGATGTCAGCGTTTGTTGCGATAGCTGACCGGGCACGCCATTGAGCAGTATCTCTCTTGTCTGGGACGCGATGGTTTGGGTTTCCGGGCTCTGCAGGAAGCCGGGAGATCGCGGCGATGGCGCTGGAGAGCGAGGCAAGGGCGAGCTGGTAGTTGGGTGTCGAGCGCTCAAGGCATGCTGCTCAGAGATGGGCGATAGTGGGCGGGCCGTAGTTGGTGACTGCTGGGATTCGCGCCTCCCACGGTGGTCCAGCCGGCCCAGCCTGTCCACAAGAGCTCGCTCGTGCGCTCTCATAATGTGATCATAGCTGGGCGACGCTGGGTATAAGGGGCTGGGCAAGGTCAACGAAGAAGAGTAGAGAGGGTTTGTTGCCGAATCCGGCATGGTCCTGGGGCAGGAAAGTTCCTGGTCGCGACGATCGCCGCGGCCAGTCAGGACCGGAGGCAACTCGGGCCGGGCTCGAGTTTGTGTCTCCATGCCGGAGTTGCTGGGCATCGTTCTGTCCTTCTCTCAGATGACTCTTGCCACAGTCTGGTTTGGTGCAGTGGTGAACAACCTTGTTGGTGTCGGGCAGGATCTCCGAGGTGTTTGGGGTAACATGCCGGCGACGACGAGGTCGGCGGCACAGCCCGGGTTGCTATGCTGCTTTTGTATCACCTCCTTTCCCCGGTCGATGAGCGAATGCCGCCCTAAAAGCAGGCCTCGGTGAGTCAAGCAGAAGCAGCGGCGCAAGACAAAGGTCTGGGCGAACCATCAGTCTGCGGGCAGACAAAGACGACCTGCAGGACTTTTAGCAATCGTATGCCACACTCCCAGGGCGTCATCACGGCCTCTGTGATGTGCAGTCTCCCGGCATAGCCCGGGCTGGCGAACAAAGAAAGCGCCACTGGCAAAAATCTGTTTGCAACATTCTGAACTTCGGAGCCGAGGTCCGGAATGACCGAGTTCACCTAGATTTCCTAGCCTTTGTAGTTGCCGGTAGTGCAGGTCGAGGGTTGTAGTAAAAAGAAAGCTGTCGGGGGAGCTTGTATCGCTTTTACCCGAGCCTTGATCTAGCTCACAGCATGAGGTGGGAAAAAATTTATGTTCGGAGGGTAGAGCATTTCTCAAGCGAATATGGTAGGTAGTACCTACTATGTAATCCGTACTTGTATACCTAAGATGGGGTGAAAGCACATGGGAGGAGCCTGCCAATGTCTGGAATGTGACGGGCAGTGGCTCTGGGGGTCTGGGCAGCCTGGGAATCTCCGAGGTTTGTCATTGGCTGAACTGGCCACCTTGGGGACCAGCGATTTCCTCTCGCCAGGAAGCCGCAAGCTGGCATCGCCAGAGCTAGCATCCGGAAACTCCACCATCACTTCTCATTCAAGATCCTTTCTGCCGGGTTCCGACACCTTCCTTCCTTATCCCAAGATCCGTGCTGCCGGACTGCTTACCATTGGGAACATGTTTTAGAAGATTGGCCACCAATCTTTCTCTTTGACACACGCCTGGGCCCCTATCTCTAATCCCTCCCCAATTCATTTCCTCCCTCTCATTTTGGACCATGGCAAGCCTGGCCAACAATCTGGCCAACGACCTGGCGGAAGCAGGGCAAGCGCCGAGCTATAAGCAGCTGAAGGAGGACTTTGTCTCGAACCTTACTGGAGGATCAGTCGCAGAGATTGCTCAAGTCTGCGCCGTGGCACCGGTATGAGCTGTCGGACGGAATTTATCACACGAAGCCATCATGACCACACGTCGCTGATCAACTAATTGTCCCAGGTTGTCTCGCTTCTGTGGTCCGTCCTGCAGACCCGGCAGGACTTCTTCAAGCAGTACAGTGCACTGCCCTTTGCCGTCGACTTCCTCCTCAATGTAGGCGCTCTCCTGCTCTCAGTCACGCTCTACTCGAGCGTGCCTCTCCTCCTCAATATCCTCCTTCTGTTGCCCGCCGCGCTGGTGTATCTCGGCTTCGCCGACAGCCCCTCGGCGCGCAGGAAGAAACCCCAGCTGCCGCCCAATGCCCAGTCCAAGACATCACCGGGCCCGCCCGGTGTCGTGTCCACCAAGCCCTTCCTGACCCACTACCGCGGCAACATGCTGGTCGTCACCTGCATATGCATCCTCGCCGTCGACTTTCGCCTGTTTCCTCGCCGGTTCGCAAAGGTGGAAACCTGGGGCACTTCTCTGATGGACATGGGCGTCGGGTCCTTCGTCTTCTCCGCCGGCATCGTCGCCTCCCGGGCCGTCCTCAAGGAGCGCGCCGACGGCAAACCGACATCCCTGGGCACTCGGCTGATGCGGTCGCTGCGGCACTCTGTGCCACTCCTTGCTCTGGGAGTCGTGAGGCTGCTCAGCGTGAAGGGCCTGGATTATGCTGAGCATGTTACCGAGTATGGAGTGCACTGGAACTTCTTCTTTACTTTGGGATTCTTGCCGCCTTTTGTGGCCCTGTTTCAGGCGGCGCTCAAGCTGGTGCCGTCATATGCTGGCCTAGCCCTCCTTCTCGGCATCTCGTACCAGGCTGCTCTGGAAAGCACAGGGCTGAAGGCCTACGTGCTCACCGCGCCGCGAACCGATCTCCTCTCGATGAACAGGGAGGGCATCTTCAGCTTCTGGGGGTACCTCGCCATCTTCCTCGCCGGTCAGGACATGGGAATGCTCGTCTTGCCGAGAACCTTCAGCCCCCGGGGCGGGATTTGGACGACCCGCTCCAAGCGCACCACGCTCGTAGTCACCCTAGCCGGGTGGTCGGTCGTTTGGATGATCCTCTACCTCCTCTGCACCAACTACAAATACGGCGCGGGGCTGACGGTGTCCCGGAGGCTGGCGAACCTGCCTTACATCCTGTGGGTTGTCGCATTCAACAGCACTCTCGTGTTGGCCTTTTGTCTCGTCGACGTGTTCCTCTTCCCGGGTTTCTACAGGGCGCAGGACGTCAAGTCGGAGAGGGAAGCCTACGAGACGGCGACGAGCCGCGTGCTGAGGGCGTATAACCGCAACGGTCTGCTCATCTTCCTGCTGGCCAATCTATTGACGGGGCTGGTCAACATGACGGTGCCCACGCTGGATGTAGGCAGGCTCGGGACCATGGGCATCTTGCTTGGGTATATGGCTATTTTGACCAGCGTTGCCGTCGGGCTAGACATGCGCGACATCACCATCAAGCTATAGATGAGGTACTCCTGTGCTACCTCTTATTGACCTTTTTTTTGCTTTTTCTTCTTCGTTTTTCTTGCTTATTTTCTTGATTTTCTTGGTGATACGCCCCTATATTTGGCGCCACTGGATCATTTCGGGTTTCATGCATGTAGCTGGGTGAGACAAGCGCGTTCGCAGCAAGTGTCAAGCATACTAGAGATACGGAATAAGTACTTCGACTATCGCTTGTTCTGCAAACTTTGAATTGTTTTCACAAAGTTGCTTTTAGTTACTATAACGCGGGCTTTTTGCCATCGACATGACCACAGAGGACAATTGGAGGATTGTCGGTCATCAGCTTCGAGGGAGCCATGGTGGCCGTTTTAGTGATGCCTGTCCCGAATTAGCCATCGGTAGACTTATCCGTGTCTGGCCGTTGACAGGCAGACGGATAGTTACGGGACATACATGCGACGGTAATTTATGAGGTGAAACTGTGCATTGGATATTCAACAAGTGCTCGATTTCTTGTTTGCGAGATCTTGTTCCTCGAGCGAGCGTATTCCATGCACTAGTGTATGTCCAGCACGGATTACAGGCCACATTTTAACCTGGTACGTGTGCATCTGCTGCTGCTGTGGCCGCCAAACGCCAAGTCCTCTTGTGCAGTTTTTAGGCCTACACACCCCGTTCAAATACGGCTCGAGCCAGAAATCAGGGGAGTTCAACACCCAATACTAGCCCTCCCCCTACATACGCGTAACAGGTATATAGATAGCTATATACTTCAAGATACGTAGATTCTAACTATACTACCCAATTAATAATATAGGCAATACGTCTAGAGATATTAATAGTTAAGTAATACCTACTATTTCGTCAGAAAGATGCTAAAAAATGCCGAGAAATGTTTTAGACCTTTACAAAGCCTAAAAACTACATTGTTATCAATATCTCTACGAGTATTGCCCGTACTATCAATTAGGTAACATAGTCAGAATCTACGTATCTTAAAGTATATAGCTATCTATACGCGCGCAATGTATTGGGAGTAGGCTTCTATTGAGTGTTGAATGTATGCTGAGCTTCTTGCTGGCTCTATCTAATTCGGCGTCAAATTTGGGGGTGTGCGGCCACTGGCTTCTGCTCCAGAGGGGACTTGGGGGTTTGGCGGCCACAGTGGTTGTATGCATGCTAGTGTTGCTGCTGCAAGGGACGAAAGAGGTACCGGGCGCTGCCCCTGTCATTGCCGTTCGGTTATCCCGGTTTTTGGGCGTTCGGTCCTGAACCTGCTGTGATGGGCAAGGCGGACAGACTAACTAATGCAGGTGTAACTATCCCGGGTCGCCATGCAAACTAGTTATCGGATGATGGGAAGTTGTCCTGTTGCGCGTAATGCATTTGCATGTACGCAGTAGTGCACGAGTAGTAAGTAGTTATTCCGTACCTGATGTTCATACGTGCCTTGCTTCTGGAATTCCCGTGCTGTCTCTTCCAGGCAAGGGGACCCCGCTGGTAGATCAGCCGCAGTCCCGAGACTGACGACGGTTACCCTGTTAGGATCCTGGGAGCTGTCGACAAGTCGACGGCGTTGCTGGTTTTGGATCGTCGTGGGGATGCCCGTAAGCTTGCTGATCCCTGTGTCTCCGATATGCACTTCATCTCCGACGTCAATGCCTTCGCGCGACGTCTTCGACTACTCCCTACTCTCCTACTCTCCTCCGCTTGCTGGTTCGATACATAATCCTTTAACATTGGTTCAGGAAGTAACTACGAATTAGCTACTGCCAAACTATTTACTCCGAACATGTGAGGAAAGGTTCCTTCTAGCACTTCCGGAACGGGAAATTTTTCTCCTGACCGACTTACAGTACCAAACCACTCACCGCTCGAGGAATTGTTCATGTTCAAGACCCAAGCTCCTGCTGTAGTTAATGCGCATCTTCGCCCTTTTTCTCGAGGTAACTTGGGCTCGTTTCCTACAAGTACTCGTGTTGGAAGTGGGCTGTTTCCCTTCTTGTTGAAAGCCCGAACGGTCCCACTGCATTGCGAGCAAAGACTCCTGGACCCACCCTTCAGGAATCCCGCATCCCCCTTAGCTCAGGCACGGAGCCGCTAGCGGAATATCCGCATAGGGCCTTTTGTACGGACTACCACTACGTATTAGTGTGGTGTAGGGTCAGCACGCACAGTACCGGTTGAATGGCTGCTTGGCATTGCACCAGGAAACACGAAACAAGTTCCTGCTTCTACAAGATCCAATCGACGCCGCATAAATTTCCCAGATACCAGACGAGAGGACTGCTTCCGGGTTCCATGAAGAGGAATGACTGGGCAACGCAGCGTGATAGTGATGTGATGTTGACCCGAGATGCAGGCCGTTGAGGTTAGGCTGCAGGCTGTTTGATTGAGATCAATTCGCCGCTGCGAGCTTGGTCGGTCCGAGGATGGCGGTTGTGGACGAACTGGATATTTTCGAAATACGCAGTAGCTAGTACTGAGGTAGAGAGGGCCGTTGGGGATCACGTGTGATCAGATGGCTTCTTGCATTCCCCGAGCTCTAGTTTGATTTGTAACGCCGCGAGACAGGCCAATGCTTGTTGACGACGACGACGCGACACAGCTCCAGGTTTGCCAACGTGCAAGACACAATAGCTTGTTCTTAGTCAAGCGCGTGAAGTGGAAAATTAAAGGGTCTCAGGAAGAAACAGGTCTAGGCCCGGGACGCGTCTGACCAGCAGAGCATTTTTGCCCACAAACGCACCAAGTAACCAACCGCTTCTCGACGCGGCCTGGAGCAACGCGACGCCCTGGAACTGGGGGGCCCGAAATTTTAATCGTGCTGTACACTTCATACGTCAACAGTTAACTGTCCAACTTCCTACCGAACTTACAAGTACTGCTTGTGTTTGAATGTACGGATTACTGTACTACGTTTGTACTTCGTAGGGTGTTCAACTAGCGTACGCCTCGCGGCATAAGTTGGCCAACAAAGCAGGTGTGCAACAGAGGAGGACCAGGATAGGTAGGCACGTCCAGCCCCAGTTTGGAAACGGGCAGCGTTGGATGGAGCGCCAAAACATCGCCCGCATAGACAACAGACCCATTGGCTCTCTCCGATCCCAGCTGCTCGACCCTTTCGTTCCCAGCACCTCACCACACCGCCCTCTTCATCCCCCCTCCCCTCTCCCCACCCTCCTCTCCCCCCTCTCCACCGTCGCGCGACGGGAGATCGATCCGCACGGAGCACAGGGCAACCCGCCGACTTCCAAGACTCTGCCGTGTCCCGAGTCCGCCCCCGAGCTTTTTTTTTTTTTCCAGGGCGCATTGTCTTGCGGGTTGCGGCGCAAGTAAACACGGCCTACCCTCGGGGCTGCGTCTCTTTGCATGGTTTTGGTTGACCTACTGCGCAGGGTTCTTAGCACGTCGCGCTCCCACAACCTCGACGTTACCACCTCGCCATCGCATCTGCGCGTTTACGCCTGACGACGGGGCGGATCAGTCAATCAGCATAGATTCCTCGGCACCGAATCGCAGTGCACAATGAGAGTCGAATTGGTCCATTGATAGCTTATACGGCCAATCGCGCTCGGCGTTCTTTTCCATCTTTCTTCCTACGCACGCAAACAGCCTCGGACGGAGCTTCACGGGCGCTGCATCGCCCTACAAAAAAAGTCGGCGCTTGCACTGGGCAAGGCTCCCCTTCAGCCCGCCCGCCCAATCACCCTGCTTCTTCGTCTTATCACACTCGCCCGGACACCGGGAAAAAGCACCCCGTAGAGCGCTCTACGCACTTTGCTCCCGGCATCCTCTGCGCATCTGCGGAGTCGAATATTGCTCAGCACTCCGGCCCCCAAAACCGGCACCCCTAGCATCCGATAACAGAGCTCCCGTCTGCCGGGCTAGCCACTTCCGACACGGGACGGGCCCCGACTATCATGCAAATCAGCAGCCATCGGGAACACTACCGGCATCGTTCTCCCGACTTCTCCTTCGCAGACCTAGCGCCGACGACCACGTTTGACAAGGCTCCAACTCTACAATGAGCTCCCGAGCCGCCGCAGTCGCTTCGCCCGTCTCACTTTCTGCGGCCTCGGCGACCGGTTCACCCGACCTACAATTCGCGGATCGAGGGCGGAACATGCCTGCCGCCGTCCCTCCGCGGACGTCGAGCTCCCGACGCGCCCAGCCGACCGAGCGCCTCGCTGACCCGCACCGCCGAACCTACGCCGATTCCAGCCGCGACGCGAATGGCAGGATAGAATCACCCGATCAGGGCTCCCGCAGCCGGCGAAACCAACCGCCGCACGACCAATACGGCACAAACGGCACAAATGGCACGAGCGGCACCCGCGACGCCCGTCAGAACCCGTCGTCGACCGCGCAAGCTCGCTCGCCGCCCCCGAACAACTCGCACTCGACGAGCGGGCCGTCGAGGGAGACGAGTGAGATCCTGAATAGCATCTTGATATCCCAACCCGAAGTCGACATTGAGCGAGAGAAGCAGCGCATGGCCTTGGCTCAACCACAGCACCAGTCCACAGACGATCAAGACGAAGATGCGGCCCCGCCCCCCGTCGTCGCCACCGCTGACCCGGCAGACGAGACCAGGCGAGGCGGAAGAAGTCGCCATGACCACTCCAGGCGGGAGAAGCAGACCAAGTTTGGCGAGTTCATCCTGGGAAATACCATTGGCGAGGGAGAGTTTGGCAAAGTCAAACTCGGCTGGAAGCAAGAAGGAGGCGTGCAGGTACGTTTCGCTGTTTCTCGCACCCAGCACCCCCACGCTGCCCAGACTAACGAAGCCCGCCTCAGGTCGCCATCAAACTCATCAAGAAGGACCAAGTGGGCAACAACCCTACGCGCATGGCCAAGATCATGCGCGAGGTAGCCATCCTGAAACAGTTAACCCATCCGAACATCGTCCGGCTCCACAAGATGGAGGAGTCGGATAGGCACTACGGAATCGTGCTCGAATACGCCTCCGGCGGCGAGCTCTTCGACTACATCCTGAATCACCGGTACCTCAAGGACAACGCTGCGCGGCGCTTGTTCGCCCAGCTCGTCTCCGGAGTCGGGTACTTGCACAAGAAGGGTATAGTGCACCGCGACCTGAAGCTGGAGAACCTCCTGCTCGACCGCAACCGCAACATCATCATCACGGATTTCGGTTTCGCCAACACGTTCGACCCGAACGAGGAGCTGACCGAGGAGGAGGAGATGAACCTGACGGATCGCGAATTCGTCAAGCGCATGGGGCTGGACAAGATCAAGCCGAACGGCACGCGAAAAGGCGACTTGATGCAGACCAGCTGCGGCAGCCCCTGCTACGCGGCACCGGAGCTCGTAGTGAGCGACTCGCTCTACACCGGACGGAAGGTCGATGTGTGGAGCTGCGGTGTCATTCTGGTAAGTTGACCCGGCTATAAGCGGTGCGGACAATTCCGATGTACTGATGCCGGCGCCCTGCCTCTCAGTACGCAATGTTGGCCGGCTATCTCCCGTTCGACGACGACCCAGCAAACCCCGAAGGGGACAACATCAACCTCCTTTATAAGTACATTGTAAACACCCCGCTCACCTTTCCCGAGTATGTCACCCCTCACGCGCGCGATCTCTTGCGGAGGATCCTCGTTCCGAACCCGCGTAAGAGGGCCGACCTGTTCGAAGTCGCCCGTCACAGCTGGCTAAGCGAGTACGCCCATGTCGTCGAGTTCATCACGTCGAGCACGACGAGTCCCAAGGACATCCAAAACACTACGGTGCCCCCGGAAGACGACGATATCCCCACCCTCGCCCGAAGCGCATCGGTGCGCGAGTCGTCAAGAAAGACGGCCGTCTCGCCCGCATTTGGTGGTCTCCTCAGCAAGCAGGGCACTATCGATTCCGATGCCGAGGCTGCCGCGTATGCCAAGCAGCAAAGAGATAACAAGCGCCGCACGGTGCAGGTGGAATACGTCGCCCCGAGTACGGCCACGCAGCGCGGCGAACCGTCGGGCACTCAAGCGTCGACCAGCCGTGCCGGTGCCGCGTCGGGGACCCGAGGCGATGCTGACATTGCAGACGCCGGCTCGTTGTCGTCACCCAAGGAGAAGCCTTTGCCTCCTCAAAGTATCTCGACTGGGGCAGACCCGTACGGGAAGACGCCTGTCGCATCAAGGAAGCCGCCGAGCACCCATCACAACGCGAACTCTGCCGCCCCCGCCCTCGCCCCCGCCCCCGCCGCGGCGCCCCCGCCCGCCATCCGGACTGGACGCGAGGGCCCCCCTCCGTCGACGGTTCTCGGTTCCTCAACCAACAGGCCCTCAACCGAGGGCTCTCTGCAGTCGGCCGGCTCAAGAGGCCCAGGGGCTGGCAAGAGATCCTCGTACAGCCAGCCGGTGCCTCCCGAAGTCGCCGATACGAATGCCCAGGGGAGAATTCAGCAGCCACAGAGGAGTGGGAGCAGCTACGGAATCCCTACCTCAGCATCGCAACCCCAGACTCGGGAATTCGGGCGGCCGAGCATCAGCCAGCCGTCCAAATTTGCTCGTCTCTCTGGCTTCCCTTCCGAGACAACTGGAGCCGGCATCAGCAGCGCCCAGGGCGGCGAGGTCAAGGGTCACAAGCGATCCAGCACGATAGGCGAGATCGGCGGCAAGCTCTTTGGCCGGAGCGGGTCGTTGTTTGGCGGCAGAGGCCGCAAACGGGCGGAGCAGCAAGCGGGCGGGGAGAAGGGCAAGAAATACCCGCCTATCAGCATGAACAACACCCTCGCGGGGGGGGACGAAGCCCGGCAGTCAATGGACTCGAAGCGCTCGAGAAGGTCCTTCTCTATCGGCCTTGGCAAGAAGACGTCGGGCAGCCTCGCGGGCTCCCAAAAGTCCCACGAGAAGCATGCAAGGCGTTTTTCGTTCATCCCGGCGTCCTTCTCGCTCAAGGCGATCGGCATTGGCAAAGAGGACACCAACCCGCAGCTCGACTCGCAACAGGACCTGCCCATCCAGGAACCGCCAACAACCGGTGACGACCAGCATGGGCATTACGGGGAGCAAGACGTCGGCGGAGACCAGCACGTCGAAGCGTCCACTTTGGATGGCATGTACGCACAGCTTCATGAACCGCGCATGTCGGCCGACTTATACGGGCGTTATCAGCAGTACGACTCCAACGGGTTCGGGCAGCCGTCTGCTAGTCAGGGGTTCATTCCGGCCACGATGTTGAGCGACGGCTCGGACGCGTCGGTGGACAACGTGCGCCGCCCGGCAGGGTCTGCGCCGCAACTTCCTCCGCTCTCACACCTAGGGCAAGAAGCGGGCTATGACTCGCGGCGGGTCGCTGGCGGAACTAAGACCGGCCGCGGCGTGTTGCAGAAGAACAAGCGGTTCGTCGACGCTTGGGAGACGGATGCGTATGCTCGCGGACATGACCACTCGGGGAGCAGCGGTCCGGCGAGGAAAGTTATGGACTTTTTCAGGAGGAGAGGGAAGGCTAGGGCCGGCGAGATGAGCTAAGCTTACGGTACTGGTCGACCTTGGTGACCTTGGTGGTTTTTGGGGGGGGGGGGGGGGGGGGGAGGGACCAACAAAAGGCCATGTATCCCTTTGCATGTATCAGATCTCCCCCACCCCTCGCTTATCGGGCCATGTTGCCGGTTGTTCCACCGAACAAGAGTCACAACGGAGGGCGTTGAAGGCTTTCAGCGGTGTCGGGTATGACAGGAACGTTGAGAGGGGCCGAGGAATCCGACCAAGTCACGCCATGGAGGTGGGGAGGGAGAAGGCTGCACCAGATGGGACACAGCCAGCCGTTGCATCTCGCAGCTCTGCACGTCTTGTTTCGATATGTCTTTGTGTTGGGATGGGGAACGGAACGATACCTGCCGTGTTTTTCTCTCTCGCAAAGGAGTTTTTTTTTTCCCCTCGACTTTCTTTTTCTCTCTTTCCCTCTTGTTCAAACGCAATATATTGCTCTTGTAATACAACGGCGCTCGGGTGGGTAAAGTCGTCGGGATGACCGGGCACACATTCATCTCAGTTCGCATAAGCAATGGTACTATGGGCAATCCCGCAAGAAGAGCGCCGCAATGAAATCGGAGTGAGGCGAAATATGACGAGCAGGGACGTTGCCTGGTTTTAATATCGCGGTTTGTTTTTAAGAGGTTGTTTTTGGTTCGCGGGTAAATGTCTGTTTACATGGATTGATTCGCAAACTGCAGTGTTCAGTTCCTCATTCCATTTATCTTATCCCTGTTGCTTCAACCGGGCTACTGCTGCTGGTTGGCCTTTATTTCACATCTGGGAGGTGCTGGATGGCCGGAAAGCATGAAAGAGTCTCGGTATGGCATGTAGCACGGAGTACGGAATATTTTGGATGGCGGGCAAGACCTCTAGAGGGGGAAGGCAGTTTATGTAAAGTACGGAGTACAGAACACCTCACATCTTGCATGTAATCGTATTGTTGTTGCTAGCGTTAGGCATGATTCGAGTATGTGCTTGCATAGTAAGAATGAATACCTTTCCATACGTAGTATACTATGTACGGATTACATACGAAGGCATAGCACTTAAAATCAGTTCAAAGTGCGATCCACACACCTCTCTAACTATAACTGACTCGGGATCGTTACTACGTGCGCAAGATGCTGCAATTCCCGATCTAGGTGGCCCCTTCTCCCATCCGGACGCTTGGCACTTGCTGCCTGGCCCACGTGAAGACGCGACAGCAACACTCCCGCGCTTCCTGCCTCCATTTTAACACCGCGACAGTCCGCGTTTCTTCCGGGTCGACATTGACGACGGCAGATACGGAAGCGCCGCTACCGACAACCTTATGCTTCTGTTCCGACCAGTCTCCGTCCGGTCGTCGATCAATCCCGATATCCAAAGAGATCAGCTTCGGACAATCTTGTATTAAAAAAAAAAAAA
The DNA here is from genome assembly GCF_042370625.1 of Thermothelomyces heterothallicus. NCBI lineage: Eukaryota > Fungi > Ascomycota > Sordariomycetes > Sordariales > Chaetomiaceae > Thermothelomyces > Thermothelomyces heterothallicus. The sequence goes on along the minus strand of NW_027192598.1, from coordinate 41,971 downwards.
AAAAAAAAAAAAAGAAGAAGAAGAAGAAGCGACGACCTCTAGGCTCTTAAGAGTACTAGAACTACATGGAATAGCTTCGTGGTGTCCCGGCTTAGGCCTCGTTCGCCCTGCAGCATCGCAATGTCGAGGGTAGAGAAGCTATCCATTCTCGGTGTGCGCTCCTTCGGGCCTCAGCACCAAGAAACCATCGCCTTTAACAGTCCGCTGACCTTGATCGTCGGCTACAACGGTTCGGGGAAGACAGTGGGTTCTCGTCTAGTTGGATTAGGGCCCGGCCGTAGCTGACGTTGCATGCGCCGGGTAGACCATCATTGAATGCCTCAAGTATGCCACCACCGGCGAGCTCCCGCCCAACAGTAAGGGTGGCGCCTTCATTCACGACCCGACCCTCGCCGGCGAGAAGGACGTCCGCGCCCAAGTCAAAGTATCGTTCCGATCGACCGTCGGCGAGTCCTACGTCGTCACGCGCAACGTCCAGCTTCTGGTGAAGAAGAACGTAAGATCGCAGAAGACATTGGAGGGGAGCTTGCTGCTGCGCAACAACGGAGAGCGGCATGTCATCTCCACCCGGGTCGCAGAGCTGGACAAGCTCGTCCCCGAGAAGCTCGGCGTATCCCCGGCGATCCTGGACACCGTCATCTTCTGCCACCAGGAAGACTCGCTGTGGCCAATGAGCGAGCCCGCCGCCCTCAAGAAGCGCTTCGACGAGATCTTCGAGGCCATGAAGTACACCAAGGTCATCGACAACCTCAAAGTCCTCCGCAAGAAGAAGGGCGAGGAGCTGCGGGAGCTCAAGTTGCAGGAGGCCCAGGACAAGGCGAACAAGGAGAGGGCGGACAAGGTCAACAAGCTGATGGCGCAGCTGACCCGGGAGATCGCCGAAGGGCAAGAGAAGTACAAGGAGCTGACGAGGCAGATGGACGAGGAGGAGGCCCGAATCAAGGCCAAGCACGAACAGGCGAACAGCTTCTTGAGGATCGTGAATGATCTTCAGACAAAAACCGAGAAGCTCGAGTACAAGAGAGAGGCGATTCGGGAGCTGCGCAGCCGCATCGAGGAGTCGTCCGAGACGGATCAGGTCTTGAAGAATACTCTGGACGAGTACGAGCAGACGATTGAAAGAATCGTGGCCGACAGGGACAGGAAAGCCGCGCAGTTCCACCAGCTTCAGGACGAACTCAAATCGGCCCGAGAGCAACACACCGTCAAGGCTTCCGAGCAGGGCAAGCACCAATCCGACAAGGACAAGTACGAGCGCCAGCTCGTCACCCGGGAGCGCATGATCCACGAGGCTGCTACTCGGCACGAGATTCGGGGCTACGATGGAGACTTGGATGACGGGAGGATAGCCGCGTTTTACGAACGGATCCAGAAGAGCTTGAACGACAAGAAGCGAGAGTTGGAACGCCTCCAGCGCGACAATGCCGAGGAGCTCGACAAGAAGTCTGCCGTCATCACGGAGCACGAGACCCGGAAGTCGTCGCTTATTCGAGATAGAACATCGGCGAAGCAGCGCATCATCGCGGTCGGCAAGGAATCGGCCATCACCCAGGGCGAGCTGAGCAGCCTGGACATTGACGAAGGAGCAGAGGCCATGCTTCGGGCCGAGATGAAAGAGCTCGAGGCCAGGATTGAGACAGCCAAGGCGGAGGAACAAGCATCAGACTTGGACGCGCAGATCAAGACGGTCAACGACGACATCTGGAACCTCGAAGCCCAGTCGGCCAAGCTCGGCCGCGAGCTCGTCGAGTGCACGAGGCTTGCATCCGAGCGAGCCCAGCTCGACCTGCGGAAGAAACAACTGAGCGAACGCCAACGAGAGTTGGAGATCCTCAAAAAGACGTGGAGTGAACAGCTCTCCGCCCTGGTCGGAGACGACTGGCAGCCGGAGACTCTCGAGGCAGACTTCCAGAGCGCACTCAAGCGCCAGAACGAGGTTGTGGACGGGTGCAGGAAGCGAAAGGACGCCACGCAGCAGGAGCTGAAGCAGGTCGAGTACAAGCTCTCCAGCGCCCGCGAGCGGCACGCCAAACTCTCCGCGGACAGGGAGAACTGCAAACGCGCGGTCACGAAAGCCCTAAAAGACGTCCGAAATCCAGAATCGCCGCCTATCGAGGACTACACGAAGGAATTGGAGGCCATCGAGGCCGAACTAAGCCAAACCGAGACGGATCTGAAGTTGTACGACGAGATGAAGAAGCACTACGCAAGCATCAAGGACCGGGCCGTGCGGTTCAACAAATGCTACTATTGCGAGCGCGATTTCAAGGACCAGCCCGCCGCGAAATCAAGGCTCTTGGAGAAGATAGCAAAGAAGCTCAACGACGAGGACAAGCAAGAGCTGATGGAGGACCAGGTCCACTTCACGGAGCAGATCAGAATTCTCAAGTCCGTGCGCGCTCAATACGACAGCTACCGGCGGCTGGAGGCCGAGTTGCCACCCCTGGTCAAGGAGGTCGACTTGCTTTCCTCCCAGAGGGACGAGCTGGTCCGCCGCCTGGAAGACCAGGACCTCGCCTTTAGAGAGGCGGAAGATAAGCGGCAGGAGGTGGACGCGCTGGGCAAGAATGTCCTCAAGATATCCCAGACACACAAAGATATTATGGAGGCCGAAAGACAGGTGGAGAGGTCGCAGAAGTCGTCAACCATCGCGATGCGGAGCCCGGACGAGATCAATGAGGAACAGACCGCTTGCGCCGAGCAGATCCGAAATGCCCAGGCCAAGCTCGGTAAGCTCACCACAGACAGGCAGCGCTTGAAGGATCTGGCCTCGCAGCTCGAAGTCGAGAGGCTCGAGCTTCGCCACAAGATCAGCGATGCCGCTCAGAAACTGGATCGGAAAAGGAGCCTCCAGGAGTCGATTCGGAGGTTCAAGGAGGAGCAGAACCGTCTACGAGAATCGGTCCAGGAGGCCGACAAGGAACTCGAGCTGCTCGAGCCGGAGATTGCGAGCGCACGCGCCGCTCTCGAGGAAGTCCGCCAGCAAGGGCGGGCCAAGGAGCAGAAGGTCGCGGAGGAGCGAGATAGCATCGCCACCACGCTGAGCGAGCTCAAGATGGTCAACACCGAGATCCAGGAGTATCTCGACCGCGGCGGCCCTTCCAATCTGGCCTCGAACCAACGCGCCATTGCCAGCTTAGAGGCCGCCATCGCTAGCATCGAGAGCGAGATGAAAGATCTGACGGTGCAGATCAACAAGCTGAACAAGGAGATCGACAACAGCGACGCCAAGAAGCGAAACATTGCCGACAATCTGACGTACCGCAAGAACCTCCGCGAGTGCAAAGCGCTCGAGGAAGAGATTGCCGAGCTCAAATCTCGCAACGCCCAAGAGGACTACGACCGCCTCATCCAGGAAGCCCGCTACCTCGAGACGCGCCGCAGCAAGCTCACGGCCGATCGCGAACGTCTCGTCGGCTCGCTGACGACCAAGGATGACGAGTTCAGCCGGCTCGACGAGGAGTACACGCTCGAGCTCAAGGACGCCAAGGCCAAGTACAAAGAGTCCCACATCAAGGTCGAGACGACCAAGGCGGCCATCGAGGACCTCGGCCGCGGCACTGCCGCCCTGGACCACGCCATCATGCGCTACCACTCTCTGAAGATGGAGGAGATCAACCGCACCATTGGCGAGCTGTGGCAGAGCACATACCAGGGCACCGACATCGACACGATCCAGATCCGGTCCGACGTCGAGGCCGGCACGGGATCGGGGGCCGGCAAGCGCAACTACAACTACCGCGTGTCCATGGTCAAGGGCGACACCGAGATGGACATGCGCGGCCGGTGCAGCGCGGGCCAGAAGGTGCTGGCCAGCATCATCATCCGGCTCGCGCTGGCCGAGTCGTTCGGCGTCAACTGCGGCCTCATCGCCCTTGACGAGCCCACCACCAATCTCGACAGCGACAACATCCGCAGCCTGGCCGAGAGCCTGCACGGCATCATCAAGGCTCGCCGCTCCCAGGGCAACCTGCAGATCATTGTCATCACGCACGACGAGGAGTTCCTGAAGCACATGCAGTGCAGCGACTTCTGCGACGATTTCTACCGCGTCAAGAGGGACGAGAAGCAGAACAGCGTTATCGTCCGGGAGAGTATCACGAGGATCATGGAGTAAGAGAGGCAAGGCTAAGGCCGAATGACGGGGGTGTTTTGGTTTCTTTTTTTCTTTTCTTTTCTTTTCTTTCTTTATGTTTGCTATGCTGAATGCCGAATGTACCAGAGAATCAAGAGAGAAGGCGAGGTCGGCATCTACGACAAGACGGGGTGTGGGTTGAGACACGAAAAAAGGGTGCATGTGTCTTCAGGGGACTTAGCTGCGGAGAAAATACCTTGAAGAATAAATAGGATATCCCGTCTTCGTCGCTTCATGACCGTCGAGGCACTCAATTTTAAGTTCTAACATGATTGATGCAACCGGCCGCGCCCTGAAGCATATTCCCCCCCAGCTGTGCCAACCTGTCGGAAACCCCGATCCGCTCTCTCTGTAGTTACCAAGAAGCCTTCACTGGACCTCATATAACACTGCACTAGAAATTTTTTTTTTTTAAAAAAAAAAAGCCATAGATAGCATCGCTCGACAATCCCAACGTCCATCATTGGCATTGGCTATTGCCTACGCTTGCTCCGGCGATGGACCTCAACCGTGGACAGAAGAGAGAGGCCTCACTCCTCACTCCCTAAGCCAGCGAGAGAGGCGGATCGAGAGAAATCTAAACTATCTGGACCCAGTCAAGTAGTAGCTGCTATCTGCGCCGCCTCATCCAGCAAAACAGCGGGCAGCACTAGCCGCCGGCCTGTTTCTTTTCGGTGCCCGACTCGGGATCGCCTTGTTTCGCCGTCGACGGCTTTCCACCATCCGCCTCCGGAGTGGCTGCGGCGGGGCCATCCGCCGTTCTCGAAGCCCCAACGGTGGTGGTGGTATCCCCCGTAGCCGCCAGCGGCTCCTCTTCGCGTGCGCCATCGCCGGCATCATGGAGGAGGACGTCCCCCTCCGCGTCACGGTTCGGGTCGGCTTTGGCCTCGGGCTCGTCCGAGAGAGTGCGGCCGGTGCCCTGGCCAGAATGCTGCTGCTGCTGCTGCTGCTGCTGCTGCTCTGCAGCTCCCCCCCCTTGATCTCGGCCCTGGCCCTTGCTTGCCGAGGCAGGGGGCTGTTCGCCCTCCTTTCTCCGCTTCGCCGGGGACGCCGGTTCCGGGTGCTCGCCCGCCTCGCGCTTGGGGCTGCGGGGGACGATCTCGCTTCCTTCGGGACTGCCGCTGGCGCGGTTGCCCCGTTCTTGCTGGCTCGGGGGCGACTGCACCCTCCGCCCGACTGCGGCGGCCACGTCGATCCCCTGCACGTCCATCGGGCTGCCGCCGGCGCCGGCGATGTAGCTCGCCGTCGCGGCGCTCTGGGGGCCCGTGTCGGCAAGACCAATCTCTTGCGGTCCGCGCGCGTGTGGGACCTCTTCTTCTTCGTCGCCCTCGTCCTCGTCCTCGTCCTCGTCCGCGCCTTCGGTCATGGTGGCGTCTTCGGCTGCCGTGCCGCCCGCACCGTGCTGTGCTTGGATCGACGCCTGGCGTTGTTGCCTGTTGAGCTGGTTCAGCGGCACGAGGCCGGCGCGCTGTTCCTGGCGCAGCAGCTCGCCCTGGGTGACGCTGCGCTGGGTGACCAGGGCAACGCCGGCGCCGGCGCCGGTGGACGGGATGCCGTTCACCGAGATCGAGACGGTCTCGATGCTCCCGATACCGTTGGGTCCCTCTATGGTCTCTGTGCTCTCCGTTAGAACCCGGCCGTCAAGGTGGCCGTTCTGCCTCTGTTGTTGTTTCTGTTTCTGTTGTTGTTGTTGTTGTTGCTGCTGCTGCTGCTGCTGCTGCTGGAGCTCGAGCTGCTGGGCCGGGTTCCCGTTCGTCGACAGCGGGGATGAGCCGCCCGCGTCGCTGTCCTCGTCGCTATCGCTTCCGTTTGCCGTGCCAGCCAGCCACGGAATCGGCGTTAACAGAGCACCACCCAGTGCCTCATCCGAGCCGAGGGCGCTCGCCGCCACGGTGGCGTTGGAGAGATCGCCTGTGCCGCTGCCACCGGCACCGTTCGCCAGCAGAGACATGGCACCCACGTCAGGGATCGCCGGTGGAAGGGGATATATATTGGCGCCGCTGGTTACGTGGACGACACGATCGAGGGCATGTAGATACGGCACCAGGTGGCGGTAGTGCTGCCGCGGGCGGAGCACCAACTCGGCGAGTCTCTGTATCGTGTGTGGCGGGTATTGAGAGAAGTCGGTGCGCAAGACGGTTAGAATCTCATCAAGCATATCGGCTATGGGCTTTGGGAGGGCGGCAGGAGCTGCGGGCTGCTGTTGAGCCGGGCCGCTCGATGCTGTCGCCAACGAGGCACCCCTAGAGGCTGCTGGGGAGGACGGGCCGACATTCTCCTTATTTGTCCCTTGTGATGACGATGCTTCTGCTTGATTTGTGGCCTCAAAGGGGTCCGAGGAAGGGAGCGGGGCGAGGAAGCGTGGGGAGGGAGGTCTCGCAGGTTGGTTTGACGTCGGCGTCGGCGGGATGGCGGGGATGGGAAACTCGGTGTGTGCGATCTGCAATGATGGCAAGGCCAGAGCCGGCCCAGGTCAGCCTCGTTGACCAAGTAGGTACCTAGGCAGAAGCAGGTCGGGGTTTCACTTTTTCAATTCGCGCCAGAACGGTCGGGAGCAGCTCTGGCCAGGCCGAACTGGAGGTCGCATCGAAAATGTCAGCTCCCATTCATCATTGCTCGCCGCAACGGGCGCCTACGGCGGGCAAGGCGAAAACAAATACTCACTAGTCCATAGAACCATCCGCCGCAGCCTTGATCAGAATGTCGTCGCCGGGTTCCGTCGCCATCGCGGTTCTGGCGTCGCGGTGGGGTGAATGCGACGGGGTGTAGGGGACGAGTGTAGGTTTAGTTAGCCGCGTAAGGTGTCGCTAATAACGGCGCGTCTGTTAGTTACGTTACGGCCCGAAAGAAGAAACTGCTCAAGGAAAAAGGCCTGGTCCAGACTGGAAAGCTTGGCGGGCAAAGGTGATGGGCAATGCTGCTGTTGTTAGCGTCAGAGGCAGCAAAAATGCCCCGCAAGGTTCTCCGCTGGAAGCTGCAGGGCCGTGCTGCGGGCGCATGTAACGAACAGTGCAATACCTTAGCCCCGGGTGCTCTCTGCGTTCTTTACATAAGCACCGACAAACACAGGTTCAAAAGATCGATATCATTCATGCCTGTACGCAACTCTCCCTCCGGATTGGCTAAGGTAGGTACAAGTAGGTTACCTTACTCGCCTTGAGTAGGTCCATATGTCCAAGTAAGCATCCGAGGTACTAACCGTATCTCCCTTTCTCCGTAGTACGATAGACAAAGGCTTCATTCCGATAGACATAACAATCATTTTCCATGTCTCTTCCCGGTCTTCCTTTCCACTCGTTTCTTATTTTCTACGCGGCCGTCTTAGTAGTGTAGAAGATAAACTATCCAGAGTTCGACCGAACTGTACTGGCCCATGCCGCCGGCGACCGAGCGATCGCTCTTAAAAGACTTCGAACCATCAACTAGAACAGACTCGATCGCGTTCTTGAACACGCTTCTCTCTGATTCAACGCTACTGTCAAAGTAATCCGTATATTGCTCGCATTATTCTGAGGTTCATTCTCTTCAAAGATCCAAAAAAAAAAAAGAAAGGAAAAGAAAAAAAAGGAAAAACAAGTGAAGAAACACGCCACTGGCCGAGCCAACCTCAGCAAAGCGCGGGCGGATCGACCGCTAGCTACACTCCAGCCGCGATCGCCGATCTGCTGTAACTGGAGAGCCTTATCAAAGCCTTGTCCTGATCGACCTTCTGGGCTCATCGTACTCCGTGATGTCGATTTATCACGATCGTCCAGGAATTATCTTACGTTACTTATAGAGTGATATTTGGTGAGCAAGCGATGCTGACCTAGAGCAGCCTTCAATGTCTTGTTGTCGCCTTCTCACGGAAGCTGGCCTGTGGTGCATGTGGTGCATGGAGAGCGATGGTGAACTACGACTGCACGCCCACGAAAAACTACGGATTACTTGTTGCTCCGCGTATCCCAAAACAAAAAAACGTAGCCGTGGCCGTGGCCCACTTGGTCTGCCCAGACCCGCAGTTCTTCAGGCTTCAACCTTGCTGACTCTCTGAGGCCGCATTTCGGCAGAGGTTCAAGAACGGGGTTGATGATTGGTCTGACATATCCCGTATGAAGTTGGACTTGGCAAGAAGGATGGCCGCGTTTTTTTTACACGAGCTTGGAGACTTGCTGCTCGGAAGTGTGATCGAATACCCTGCCCAGTGCTTGAAGTTCCGAAGCAGGGGCTCGATTCCGAAAGTGAAGTGACAAGGCGAATAACTAACGTTAACGGCGCAACTATGGAATATGCCCTATGTATCCGTACAGACCTATGTACGGAGTATACAAGCACATCCATACATGCATCGGCTGGGCCAATACGCCCACGTGGTTTCAGCTTCAAAAAAGAGATTCCGCAGGCTGAATGGTCAGGGTAGTCGAACCTCTGTGACTTGACCTGCACGATAAACAGTTTCAGAGTCAATTGGAACCTAATGTCCTGGTAAGGTAGTGGGTAGTTAGTGTTGGGCTGCGGAAGACGGGAACGCTAGTTATGGATAGTGTAAATTGTTTGCGAAAACCACCCCGTGCCTGCAAGAAGCATAGTTATTTCGTACTTCATACTGTGATGGTCGCCCGAAACGCCTTGTGGAGCTAGTGCAGGCTCCTGAAAACCTCCACTCATAACGTTACAGCAAAGTGCAGCAATCCTCATCCACAATTGTCGATGGTCTAGTGTACTTGCGGTCCTGTAATCCGTACTGGGTAGCTTTCTTTTTCTTATGTATGATGTCGCTATCAGACAAAGGATGGGGATTAACACAGTAGTGTAGACAGCGGCAAACCTACGAGCCCATACGGATATGTGGCCGTGGATCCCACAATGGCAGGGACCCTGTCGTATCGGGCGAGACCTGCACAGCCATGATGAATCCGGCCAAGCTTGCCTGAAGTGGTGCTTGGCCCAGTCGTGGTCGGCAGACAGTCTCGATCGCGGTCCCACGCGATAACCATCCTGCCTGGGCTGCGACATCAGACCCCAGGGCAGCAGACCCTGTCGCATCCCGACTTCTCTCTTCCGCATTTGGTAGTGTTGACGGTCTAGAAATGCTCATTCCGAGAGCGCGGCTTTTTGTAACCTCTTCGATTTCCTCCAGGCCATTCAGGTATTCCATCCAAAATACGAAGTACTTCGTACCACACACAGTGAATTTTTACGGAGCAGTTGTACGGAGTAAGGATGAGTTAGTTACTCGAGCATGCTCCTCTTCCCGCAACAAACCCGTAACTAGCCCGTGGCTTGGATCCACCTTCCCCTGTCGCTCTGTTCCCCCCGGCTGACGAAGACCCCGGTGAGGTGCAGAGCTTGGCCAACGGCCTCCGCAAATTGGAACCCCAGCAATCGTGAGCATCCTCAGCCAAGTCCTCGAGGTCGAACACTTCGACTCCTCAGCGTGTTTCAGCCCTGCTCTCTACCCGCGGAATCCAAGGCACAACAACCCCCCAATCGTTACAACAAAATTTGCCCATCCGCACAACCAAATCGGTAGGCGTGGGCAGACAAGAGAAAACAGAAGAACAACTCGAACACGTACGGCCAACGCTCCATCTCCCTAACACGGTTAGCGACGCCTGTCCTTTTCCTTTCTCTCCACCAGACCATCCTCAGCGAAACCCCCCTCCCCCCTCCTCCCAAGAAAAAAGAAAGAAA
>NW_027192598.1:0-32153 GCF_042370625.1 Thermothelomyces heterothallicus | reverse complement strand
AAAAAAAAAAAAAAAAAAACACACCTCGACCTGGACGAACGCACCGGCCGTCGTCGACCGCAGCAACCCTTTGAGAGACATCGTCCAAACACAGGCACAAATTCCACGTATCGAACCGATCAAACTGCCCGTCCTGGATCCGCAACGACAGTTTCGCCGGTCCTATTTGGCCGGCTCACAGCCCATCTCAAGTTTCGACGGGGCTTACACCAGTTCGCATTACCGGGACACTAGCATCATGGCCACCGCAGTCCCGCCCGGCTCCGCGCGCAAGACACGCCTCTTTTCCTCCGAGTTCCTTGCCTCGAAATGGGCAAAGCTCTTCTTCTTCATTGTCGGCCTGCAAGCCCTGATCTGTGTGGCGTTCGAGTCGTAAGTCGCCCTGACCGTGTCGGCTAGGGGTTAGGGTCCTTCCTTTCCGGATGCTGACCAAGATGGCAGATACGTGTTCGGGAGATTCCAGTTCAGTCTCGAATACCAAGATGACTCGGAAATCGATGACACCCTCAAGTCGCAATACCGCACGATACCGACATTCTTGACCCTCTTCATCTTCGGCTTCCTCTACATCCTGTTGCTCACCTGGGATGCCCTCCGACTCAAGAACACCATTCAGATCATCGGCCTCTGCGTCGCCAACCTGGCCATCTTCATCTACGCCATCCTTCAGATTGACCAGATTGACAAGTCCATCGCCCGCCTGCTTGAAGCTGGTGCTTTGAAGCCGGATGAGGAGGACAGGAACGTGTGGGCCCTGTGCAAGCCCTTCCTCATCACCGTCCCGGCCGTGGTCGGCGTTGTCACCATCGTCATGGGCGGTCTCGCCTACCAGCTCTACCGCGAGTTCGCCTGGGATATCCTGAAGCAGATCGGCGCCGACTACCGCATGAAGAAGCGGTTTCTGCACTACCAGGTAGGCGTGACCGTCGGGGCCCTCCTGCATGTCTCGGTGGACTGACTAAACACCCCCACAAAGATTTACATTGCCCTGCTCAAGTTCGATTTTTTCTTCTTCCTCGGCTTCACTGTTCAGTTCCTCGTCATCGTCAACGGCCTGAATAAAGTCGAGCTTGGCCTGCACATTGCCGCCATCCCGATCACCATCGCCATCCTGCTGTGTGCCGCCTTCTTCACCCAGCGCGAGAACCGCCTCGGCGTTTGCTTCGTCATCCTGCTCTACTTCGGCGGCCTGGCCTACTTCTTCTTTAAGCTCGTCCGCATCTACCAGCCGGGTCACAGCCAAGACTACTTCGCCGTCCGCCGCTCGCTGACTGCCTTCGCCGTGCTCACCATCATCCTGATCATCCTGACCATCACCAACGGCTTCATCTGCATGCAAAACTTCGGCAACGGCCTCAAGGCCCACCTCACCAAGCCCTCGGGCCCTGATATGGAGAAGGAAGGGGACGCCGGGTCGTATCAGCTGAACGACAAGGCGCCAGCGCTGCCCAGCCGCATGACCATCGACTAAAAAGAAGTGGCAAGCAGGCCCCGCGTTCGATGGGGAAAGCAGGAATAAGGCGGGAAAGATGGATCCCGTCACCAGATACTAACGAAAGCGGATCAGCGAATAAGAAGAAACACGAACTTTTACGACGGCTCCGCAGTCAGGACCGAACCAGCGACGGCGAAACAGAGGGTGGGAGGGACTCAATATTTCCTTTGTACTTTGGTTATTTTGTCAACAGCAAGCAGCAGCAGCAGCGAAACGCCATAGCCACATCCGGCTGGCATAGATATCCCCATTGGCTTTTTGCTTTATCTGTCTACTCTGATAATTTGGTCTAGGATTTCAAGCTTCTAACGGTTTAACTCACACAACCTTTGGCGTTATTCATATCCGGGGACACCCCATTTGCTGTGTTCACTTTCCATGGGGGAGATTAAGGAGGGCACAGAAGAGACCGGATTAGCGGAGAATGGCGTTCTCAAACTTGACTTTAATTTTTTCTTTCTCTTCTCTTTTCTCTATTTTGTCTGCTCGAGGATCGGTTGTTTTTGGTTGAAATCTCGAGCTCGGTGGCTTTGATTCTGATTTACGAACGATGTGTGGGATTCTACCTGCCCGGCACCTCAGGATATGGGCCTCTGTTTTGCAGGCTCGCCTGCTCGTCGGCTGGCTGGCCCGGCAGACGGAGGCAATGGTGGTCGAACTCGAAAGAGAAGGGGGGGAGGGGGGGGGGAGGGGTTGTTGGGCAGGAAGAAGGGAAAGCGGTGGAAGGATGAGAGGCGAGATTTGAGAGCTAGCTTTTGGATGTGTAGTACATCTTGAATGCATTACAGCTTCTCACACATTTGTGATGTACGGATAATCAACTGCCTTTTTTTGCAAATGACCTAATCGTCCCTCCTTCATTTCGGATAGGACTCGTATGAATGGAACGAAGCTTCGAATAACCATCCAATGTCACGCTGTCGGATACACAGCATCCAGGGGTATGGTTCTCCTGACATATGCTGGCGCAAGCACCCATCCCTCTTAAAGTATTATTATGGTGGCTTACCAAATAAATGATCTGGTTCAAAACCATTACTAGTCAACATAGTTAGATTGATCTGCCTTTTGACTCCATTGCCTAATCCTTGCTTGCTACCAATGTTGTATGAATCGTCCCAGACCAGTGCCCTGCCAATGACCCAAACAAGTTAACCCAAAGACTGGAGTGAAAAGCCCCGTACTACGCCATCAATTATTTTCACCCCCCAACCCCCGAACTCCGTTCTGCTCAAACCAAACAGCACGGCTCCAAAGGGATCGCCTCGCTCCCGCTGTCTGGGGGCGGCTCTCCGACGCCGCATCTGCGACCTCGGTAGATGCAGAACTGTGTTTGGACGCGGAGATCATAATCCCCCAGACTAAATCCTGATCCCTCGCTCGTAACCCAGCGGCCCCCGCCTCCGTCCACATCTCCTGCAGCCCGCGTCGTTGTTTACCTCAGCGTCAGAACCAGAAGAAAAACCTTTAGAAGCGATGAATCATCTCAGAGAGCAGCAGGGACAAGGCGCGCCCTCACCGCCCGCTGGTACGCAAAGAAAGCATCCCACGAGTCCACCGCACGAGCATCAGAATCAGGAGGACCCTGGACGACCGACAGGACGGTCGCCGGATCGGGCAGCGACATGACGGGTTCCGTGTGCACTGTCGTCATGGGCCCGCCGCGGGTTGGTGGAAGGAGGCTCCCGAATCCAAATGACGGTCGGGCGGGAGTGATGCTCGTGAGGGGCGCCTCGACGGCGCCGTTAGAGGCACGCTCTAACTCTGCTTCTCGGAGGTGAAGACTCGTTCGCGCCTCCTCGCCGCCGTCATCGCTAATGATATCAGCCCCAACATCCCCTAGAACGCCAGATGGTTGGAATGTCGGGCCGGTTAACGATCGAGTCGCTCCCTCCCGTCCTCCTACTCCGTTTCTTCCCCTCCCGCCCCCTCCGCTCCCCGTCGAGTGCACAGCATCCTACAAGATCACCCTCCGGGCATCCTTGATCGAGGCTTCGCTCGGACAGTACGGACACTTGAACCGGGTCCCCTTCGTCCCCTTGGCCAGCTTCTTGAGCGTCTCCTCTGCTAGCATATGGCCGCAGGGTATCACCATGGGCGGGTTGTCCTCGGTGGTCTGCTCCTTGGACACGGGGCACACAAAGATGCTGTGGAACAGCATGCTCTCCGGCAGCGGCGTCTCAAACGGCAGCTCGTCTGCCGAGGTCCACTCGGTGCCCTTGGAGCGGGTGGCGAGCATGTACTTCATCAGGCGGGGCAGCGCGAGGGCGCCTGCGGTAACGGCGAGGTAGAGCGGCGATTCGGCAGAGAGGCCGAGCAGGCTGCAGAACTCGCGGGTGAAGGAAGTCGCGACGTCGGTGAAGGCGTCGGAGATGGCGAAAGTGTTGTGGTAGGGGGAATCCTGGAGGTTCGGGGCGAAGACCATGGCCGAGGCGAGCTGTTGGATCTCGCGCAGGTGACGGGCTTGGAAGCGGCCGAAGTGCTGGCGGGCGTAGGCGAGTGCGCCGGCGCGGCCGTTGTGCTCGTCGTCGGGAAGGTTGTTGACGGCGGGGCCTTCGAAGAGCCAGACGTATTGGAGCTTGGAAAGCTCAAATTCCAGGTTGCTGCCACGGGCTTCCAGCTCGGCCGAGTTCGCGCGTGCCCATTCAATGGCGGGTAGCAAGTTCTTGGCCTTGATATGCTGCAGGATTGTGTACATCTGGGCGAACTTGTCCTGGAGCTCTTGGGAGTGGAGGGACGACAGGTCGTACTCGTCCGCGTGGGCTGCTGGGCTTCCGGTTGCGTTTGCTCGGTGACTATCCTTCCCCTGTCCCTGCCCGTCCCCCTCACCCGTCTCCTCGTCGTCGTCGTCGTCGTCGTCGTCGTCGTCGTCATCTTCATCATCCTCGTCCATAGGCTCGTCGAATCCGGTCGAGCGTGTTTGTGGGCTTCCGCCTTGGACTTCGCTTATGAAGGTCGACGCAACCGAGAACTGGCCCTCCCGCAACAGGTGCATGGCGATGGCGCGGTTGATAAGAGGCAGGTGGTCCCCCATGGTGTCATTTTCCGTCGGTAGCTGTTTCAGAGGGAAGTACTATTCCGCAGGTAACTGTTAGACCGAACACGCATGGCGGGCGAGAAGGCGCTGCTCGGGTATGACGGGTCCATACCTTGTCTAGTAACTTTCCCACCTTCTTGTGCGCCGACGACGCCGCCTTGAGGTCGTTGTTTACTTTTTCAAAGGCGAACTTGACGGGGTTTTGCAGCATCGTCATGGTGAGGCTCGCGATGTGAGGGTCCATCGCTGCTGCGCATGTCAGTAACGTGGTGTCATATTGTCATCTTGGACCGTTGCAAGAAAGCCTGCAGGTGAGGAGACCGACCTCCGGCGATTTGATCCCGGGCGTCACTGAGCAACTGGATGACCTGATCGACATCTTGCACCGCCGCAGATAGCCTGGGAAAGTTTTTGGCGTTCGAGAGCTCGTCCAGGAGGGACTCGAGTTTTTGTTTCGCCTCCATCGTCGACGCACGATATGCTCGAGCTCGGGACTTGTTCGTGGATGTAGTGCAGCAGTGGTTAGGGGGCAGGAGCGCCCAGCATCGTCTTCCGCACACGATACGAACGACGCTGGTGCGGTTGTCGAACCTCGTCGGTGTCGGCGTGCTGGGTTGGATCTCGTGGTTGGCGGTCGTTGCGTTGTTGGAGCAGGACCCTAAGAGGTTCACAGTAGCTTCCAGATGCAATCAATGGTCGGGCTGCCCGGGCCCGCTGGAGATGTGCCGGTATGTTAACTAACTACCGCTTGAGATGGCAGGCGGTCATGGCGCTCCAGGTGACGTACCCCGCTGGCAGCACTGACAGGCAGGGGCTGGCTTCGGTGGCAGTGGGGCCAGACGCAGCGCCTGACACGCTGCACCTCATCCTGTTATGTACTGTACTCTGTAGTGTAATAAGGTGGAAGGTACGGATATAACCAACTATGGACAGTTACCGAGTGGAGAGAGGTATGGAAGGTAGGTAGGTAACTACCGATCACTGCACATAGTTATAGTGCCTTACCTGTCTTCTATCGTTAGATGGGCAGTCCGTGGATTCACCAGCGCAAAAGTACCTCAGGTACGGTACCCTAGGTTATCGATTAAGACAGGGTAGGTACGGAATCGAAGCGATTCTCTTGCATCACGTCCAGTCGCCGGACCCAACATCAATCTGCCGAACTAACCCACCTCACACATAACTAGCTTCCATACTTTTTTTTGCATCACTTCCATCCATCCCACCGTTCCTGACTGCAATCCGCCCGCAAAGTTCCCGGGCCTTGAGCAACCACCCTCGGAAGTCAACGTGTCGCTCTCACCGCGCCGACAATTCTCACCGCCCCAAAGGCCCCGGTCGGCCCCACGATGGGCCTGAGACGTGGTCCCTGCTGTTGACATGGATGCCGTCCCACGGGCGAGCCAGCCGTTCCTGGGTCCCCGCAATGTCGAGGCGGCCGTCGACGGCGACGGAGCATTAACACCATGTCGCTACGCATCCCCTTCCCGACCGCCGTCGACCCGAGGGTGCACCGGGAAGAGGAGATGACGCTGGCCCGGAAAGCTTCCTACCAAAGAAGTGCAAGGTCCGCCGTGCCGGAAACGCCAGATGACGCAGCCATGGGCAGTGTGCCTGCCCCTCCTCCGAACACGAACCGGCGTCGTATCGTCCTCCCGGATCCCGTGGCCTTCAGGTAGGTCTCGGTCTCTCGGTCGCCCCGTCAGCGATTCGACCCCCCGCGACTGACACGGCCTGTGCAGGTTCCTCGAGGAAGATCCTCTGGTGAGCGTCGTCGAGCGCAGACATGTCCTCCCGGGCTACGAGCTCTACCTTGTCGAGCAGTGGGCGTGCTCCCGCCAATCGCCCACCCTCGTCATTGCCGCCTACACTGGTGACCCGAGACATTCCGTTGTCGTCGGCGTGCTGGAGGTGCCCGCCGACGAGGAGGAATGGTCGCCGAGACTGAGGGTCTACTACAAGGCCATCCACCAGTATCACGCACGGCCCAAGGAGACGGAAGTCGGCGAGCTCATGGTCACCAATCTCAGCAGCTTCCCCTCGGCGCTGACCGTCATCCCCGTCCCCGAGGGCGACATACGAAAACACCGCCGAGAGTTCATCGTCAACGAAAACCTCAAGCGACTAGGCTGCGCGGGCCGCTCCGGGCTGACGCTCGCAGAGCCCACCTCGGCCACCCAGGCAAAGTTCATGCAAATGTACAAAACGAGCGACAGGATACCCTTTTACCAGGCCGTTATCGAGCTCGTGAAGCTGTGCCAGGTCGCCCTCTTTCTGTTTGGCATGCTCGAGCAAGAGTACATCGACGGCCTGCTCTGTGACATCACCGAAACGGCGATCAACGACTGGTGGACCGCGATTGGCTCTGAGCACTTCAACATTGAACCGACAGACGGCATCCTGGGACCGACTACGGTTGCTGCCCTTCTCGGCACGCTCTTGGGAGCGAGGAACCGGCTCAGCTACTGGGGTGCTCCCGTGTCCAAGGACGCCTTCGACGTCGAGAGCATGAAGAAGGGCATCGGCAGCTTCCAGAAATCCATGAGGATGGAGAGGACCCGCCGCCTGGACCCGCAGACGCTGCTCAAGCTGCACAGCGTGACCGCCAAGGCGGCCGCAGGAGACGGCGGTTGGGGCGTGCAGAAGGCCGTCAAGTCCACCGTGGCCGAAATCGGCGGCAAGCGTGGCGAGCTGGTGATAGGCATGGTGGGCGGTCGTGACAAGGCTAACATCGGAGACGTCGAGACACTGGACCTGAACAAGGTCATCAGCCTGGTATCCGGCGAGCGCCCAAAATGGCTATGGCACGGGAAGCCAAGAAGGACCCTCCAAGGCGACGAGCAAGACCACGCGCCGTCGGCGTTCGGCAGAGGATTGAGAGACGAGAAAGGCCTGCAGGGAGGGGGCAGAAGGACGCACTCGGTGCCAACGGAGGAGGAGGGAGAGCTCAGGAGGAACGAAGACCCGTCCGCAAGCCTCTCGCCCCTGCAGCCCACGCACTCGCTGCCGGTCGCGGCAGAGACTGCCGGTGGCGATCGAGACGCCTTACGGAGGACCGTCTTCAAGAGCGTCGCGGGGAAGGTGAACGATGCTCGCTCGGGCCTAGGCCGCATCAGAGATGCGGTGGGGGGCGGTCTGAGAGGGCACGTCAGCCGGCCCTCCAAGGACGATACCCCGGACACGGCCGCGAGCGGGTACTCGAGCCCGAGCATTGCGACGCTGGCCCAGTCCTCGGCTGCCGTGACGAGCCCGGTGGCCGTAGGCAAGGCTTTTTCTTGGAAAGTCCGGCCGGAAGACTACCTTCCTATCCTCAAAGACAAGGAGGTAGGGTGCCCGGCGTCTGCAGAACCGCCTTTGGGTGCGAATGAATCGGGCGGCCGTTTGGCTGCGGCAAGTGGTGACCAGCCTTTCGCGGAGCCCTACCGTACACTCGACGACAAGGAGCGGTTAGAGCTCGCGCTTGTCGGCATGGGGAAGGAGGTCCGCAGCACAAACGCCTCCGCAGCGGGCTCTGTTGTTGCCGATGGTGACCTGGAAGGGCCGGTCCTGGCCATCGAACGCAACTCTGACGGGCTGCTGCTGTCGCTGCAGCGGCGGCACAGCATCGACTGTCTCGCTTCCCTCCGCCCGCATCCCCACGAGGCCCGTTACCCGCATCGGCTGTCCTTCAGCGCGGCCGAGGACGCGGTCCTCTCCTGGGAGGACCTCGTCAGCCTAACAACCGATCCCAAGCCAGATTCTAACGATCTGGCAAGCCTACGCTCACAAGCCGAGCTGTCCTTCAACCTGTACGCCCGCCTCCAGCAAATACAAGCCGGCCTCGCCCCGTGGACCTCGAGCAAGTTGGCATCCGTAACAGCCCTCGACCACAGTCTCGAGGAGCAGCAGACGGAACTGCAAGCCTTGCACGAAGCGGCAAACGAGGCGTACGAGCGTGCGCGGCACACCAGCAACGAGCTGGTGGCGGATGAGCGGGCGCGGCTGGCCGAGACGGTCAAGGACATCGACATGTTAGCGGCCAAGCTCGAATACGAGATTGGGGCGCTCGTATCGCGGGTCAACGAGGTCGAGGACGGGGTCGCCCAGTTTGAGGCGCAGGTCGACGACGTCGAACGCCGCGCCGAGGAGCTGAAGGAAGTACTCGAGACGGAGAGCTGGTTGCACTGGCTCGTGAGAACCATCACGGGCATCGGGACGGGGCCTAACATCACGAGCGGCGTTCCTCCGAGGATGGAGGGCACGCGGTGAGGATGGCAAGTTGTGATTTAGATTCTTGTCTATTGGATACTCCAAGGGATCAGACGGCGGTTGGTGTTGGGCGTTGTAAATACAAACATAGGGCATTTGCATCTGTCGGGTGTCGGGCTTGTTACTAGTAGCTTGGAAGAAGGCATTGCGTCGGGTGTTTGGAGATTCCCGGGGCAGAGGCGGGTAGAGCCAACGTGCCAGCAGAGAAGAAATACCATATTACCATGCCGGCCCCTCCTGGTGGTCACGCCGGAGCTCTCTAATTGCTCATGCGTGCGTCGGTTCTCGTTATTGTACATGCCATAGCTCTGGAACCATGGCCGCCCGGCCATCGTCATCGGTTCTCTCTCTCGGCGCATCTACGTAACTGCCGACCTAGAACCGTATATGTGAAAAACAAAAAATGCCCTAGAACAACAGGACATAGCACGTTTCATGCCCGTCCCGTTCCATAATTGTACAAACACGCTCGAACGACTCGGCTGTCGTTTCGCGCCCTCTCGCTCAGACAGAAAGGCGTCATGCATTCGAGGGCAACGCTCGGTATCATTCCCATCTCATGTCCGCACGAACGACGCGTCCGTATGAACGGCGGCCCGCTCAATCCAAGCCCTACATGCCTGCGCCGAAGCCGCGGGCGGCGCCCTCCTTCTGTAGCTGCTCCGAGATGGCCGTGTGCGCCTCGAAGAACTTGGCCGAGCACCGGTCCAGGCAGACGGCCTCGCCCTTGGACAGCTCGCCCTCGCGGTACGTCTTGTCGATGCACTTGGCCGAGCAGACCTTGAGCATGCTGTTGTTGTTGTTTTTTTTTTTTTGTTATTGTCAGCGTTGATCCAGGAATGGGATTTTTTGTTGGTTGCTCTGCTTCTGCTGGTGATGCTGGTGGTGATGGGTTTCCCACCTAAGGCAGCGGGAACCGGGAAAGGAAGGGAAGGGAAGGGAAGGGAAGGCGGCTACACATACCGGCTGTGCATCTCGGCAATCACCTTGAGCTCGTTCTCGACAGCCGCGATCTTCTCGGCCGAGGTGGGTTGGGGGCGGCCGAAGCCAAGGAAGGACATTTCGGCGGGTTGAGGAATGAACGGAAAGAAACAACAAAGAGCGTGCTATTGTGCGGTCGAGGGCGTAGGTTTGCTTCCTGGCTGCGCGGGGTTTTTGGTTCGTGCTTTGTTGTTGTTTGGGTCCGGCTTTTTCTCTCTCTCTCTCTCTCTCTCTCTCTCTCTCTCTCTTTGGCAACCGGGCTGGATCTTCCGTACAGGTTATTTCTTGGATCTTGATGTGAACTGCAGCGGTTTTGCTCGTCATGCCAAGACCGGGAGATTCTCGGCAAGACGTGACGCTGAGCGCCAAGCAAAAAGCGCCCTCGTCAGAGTGGGGCGTTTGCTGGGTCCCTCAGAGCGTGCGCAGAAAAAAAAGTTCAGAGCTTGGGCTTTGCCAATTTGCTGCAACTTCTCTTCCTCAACCTGGGACAAAGACCCCCAGAGTTGAAGCAGATTGAAGACCAGACAATTGTGAGTAGAAATCTCTGATACGTTGGAAAACCAAGTTGAGCGGCCCAATATGATGATTGCATATTACAGAACCGCTGCGATTGACGCGTTTTTGCGCGTATGATTGCAATTGCCTATTTTCTGACACACACTCTCTCGCTCTCCCTCGTGGTGTTACTCTTTCATTCCTCTTCAATTCGATGTTTGCATTTATGTGGGCTGTGCACAAGACCGGCTGACCTCGAGCTTGCACTTCCAGACGATGCGATGAGGCCAACTCCGAGTCTCCAGTTCCTGCGCCCGTACACCTGGAAGCCCGCGGGCCCGCCCAACCCGGTCTACCTGCGCTTCTTCCACCTGGCCCGGCAGCAGGAGCTGGAGCAGGCCAATGCCCTCAAATACCCTCGCCTCCGCCACCATGGCCCCCCCATGCGCATCCCGGACTTCCGCAAAAAGTATGACGGCATCCAGCAGGGCGACGTCGCCGACGAGGAGGTGACGCTGCACGGCCGCGTCGAGTCGATCCGTCGCGCGGGGTCCAAGCTCGTCTTCATCGACCTGAGGGGCGAGTTTGAGCGCGTCCAGGGCATCTGCAACCTCGGCAAGCTCCTCGACGGCACCACCGTCGGCCGTCTGAAGGAACTCGCCAAGCTGCTCAGCAGGGGAGACATCATATCCGTCAGGGGCAGGGCCACGCGGACCCCGACGGGCGAGCTCACCATCCAAGCGACCCATCTGCCCGAGCTGCTGACCCCCAGCCTGGTCCCGCTGCCCACGAAGCTCATCGACGAGGAGTCCCGGAAGCAGCATCGTCACATTGATATGCTCGTCAACCGCAGGACGACCGACATCCTGCGGCTGCGGTCCTACGTCATCAGGTATCTGCGCGATTTCTTGCACGAGCGCGACTTTGTCGAGTTCCAGACCCCGATCCTGGCCGGTGACGCCGGCGGTGCCAATGCCCGCCCCTTCACCGTCTCGGCAAAGGCGGTATCCAGGGACCTGTCCCTGCGCATCGCGCCCGAGCTCTGGCTCAAGCGCCTCGTCGTCGGCGGCGTAGACCGCGTCTTCGAGATCGGCCCTGCCTTCCGCAACGAGGGCATCGACCAAACCCACAACCCCGAGTTCACCATCTGCGAGTTCTACCACGCCTACGCCAACCTGCAGGACCTCATCCGCCTCACCGAGGACCTCATCCGCGGCGTGGCCGCGCATTGCCAGGACCTCATCGCGACCAAGCTCACCTCGCTCCCTCCCATCGACCTCACTCCGTTTGAACTGCCCTTTCGACAGGCCGAGTTCATCCCCACCCTCGAATCCGCCCTCGGCTTCACCTTCCCGGACCTCACGAGCCCGACCGCGCTCGCGGACCTCCAGTCCCTGCTCAGAAAGCATAACGTCTCCCTGGAGCCGTCCGACGAGTCCGGCTCGTCGGACTCTTCGGGCTCGTCCCACCCGTCGGCAGACACCCTGCCGCAGCTCCTCGACCGCCTCGCGGCGGCCTACATCGAGCCGCTCTCCGCCGGGGGCCCGCTCTTCGTGACCCACCACCCGGTCTGCCTGTCGCCGCTCGCCAAGTCCTTCACCTGCCCCCGGACGGGCCAGGCCGTGTCGGCGCGCACCGAGCTGTTCGTGGCCGGCCGCGAGCTCGCCAACATGTACGAGGAGGAGAACGACCCGTTCGCGCAGCGGAGCAAGTTTGTCGACCAGGCCCTTGCCAAGCTCGCTCCGACCCAACAAGTCAGGAGCCCTACGGCGGCGGCCGACGAGGAGGCGGTCGTGATCGACGAGAGCTACGTGCAGGCCCTGGGCAGCGGGCTGCCGCCGACGGGCGGGTGGGGCTGCGGCGTCGAGCGGCTGGTGATGCTGTTTGGGGGGACCAGGAGGATCGGGGACTGTCTGAGCTTTGGGACCCTCAAGAACGTCGTCGGCTTGTCTGCCGCTACGGGCAAGGGCGGACACGGTCCGGGTCAGGAGGGGCAGGAGGAGTCGGGGCACAAGGACAAGGGAGACGGATCGTCTCCGGCTGCAGGTCACTAAGAGCTGGAGCTGGGTATGTGATGTGTGTGTACTATATATGTGTATATGCGAGTGCGTATGTGCCTGTACAATAACGAGACTTGGGAATGATATATGTATATTGTTTATACAAGTCAATAATAGACGATAGACGGCGCTTGCTCGGCTGCCTTGTGAGGCTATATTTCTCAGATACAAAATTATCGGTATTATGACGAGACTTGAGAAAGCCACACTCCACTTCCGCACTATATTTGTCGTTTATCCCGATTGCCCGGCCATATATCGAGAGGAGATACTTGTCAGTTACATTATATAATCCGTACTTCGTCCGTACTCTTATCTCCTTTGCTTCACAGGCCGCAAATTGCTCCTCCGCAGTGATCACAAGCAGCTATTGTCAGAGTCGTCGCCTCTCAAGGTCAAACAAACTAACTACGTCGATGAAGGGCCATTTAATTATCTGCCCGTTTGCAGTAGGCAAGCTCATCTGCCCTGTGTAGGCAAAGGGGGGTTGGGGGCGGAACTCAACGCCAAAAAAAAAAAAAAAAAAAAAAAAAAAAAAAAAAAAAAAGACTCGGTGAGCGTGCAAATATGTCGAAATCTTAGCGACGGCACTTCTCCAATTCCCGCCAGACAAAGAGCGTGGATCCGTGAGGTATCGCACTCGCGCAGACCGAAAACAACGCCGCCCCAATAATCATGTCCTTCGCAACGCCCCCAGTTTACCGTCTGTCCAGTTCTGCCTAATTATCCATCCGTGCTGGCGGTAGTCCCGCCGTCGCAACTGATGAGTCTCGATACTCCAGGCCATCCAGGTTTGCCGCAACGCCATGCTATGCCACGCCATGCCATAGTATGATACAATGTGTGCCCTGCCTTTTACCGATTTCTCAACACCGATGTCGATGCTGCAGCTGATTGGGAAGCACGACGCCAGAGTTTTCCAATGCCGCGTGTATACCAGGGCCGTAGGTCCATGAAAACGGGAGAGAATACGGATCCGTACTGTCCACCTCGGTGGAGAAAGAGCCGTCCCGTCCAGGCGAAAGAAAGGAAAATCAAGGGGTCCCGGCCAATAAGTGGAATTGAGAAACTGAAAGGAAAATGAAAACTTTTAAGGAGGTTGAATTAAGTTGGTTCGCGCGCCACTGGAACAGGAAGGCGGCCAAATGGGTCGGTCCCATGTTGCCCCGAAACCTTTCGTGGCTCAACCTGAATACCTCCCCGCGAGAGGGTAAAGGGCATATACTGTTGCCAGGTCGAGGCTAGAGGCTTGAAAATACTGTTGACGTTGTGTCCGCATGCGGAGGAGTTAACGTTGTGCTAGCGGCGGTTTAGACGAAGAAACGCTGGACCAAACCCGCACTAGCACACTCATGACGGTGTGATAAAGTTACTGCCACTCGCCGTTCCTCCTGAAGCCATAGCCGGGCAAGCGGGACTCTTCCTCCAGCAGCTTCTTGTATGCAGCCCGGTCGAGAGCCGGGTCGGGAATAGGCTCGTCAATGTTGAACGGCTTGCGAGCCAGGGTCGACATGGAGTGCAGGCAGTCTTCGACGTGGGCGAGCTGAGCCATGTACACGGTCTTGTCTTTTTTGTTTTGGAAACGCCGTTCCCTGTCGCGGACAACGGCGCGCCAGGCGGGATCTCGGCGGGCGCGGTCCAGCTGTTTCTGAATAAACGGATGCCGGGGGTTGCTTTCGTCAACGTCTGGTCGCTCGAGGTGGCCACCTCTTGCGCGCGTTTCACGGCGAGTCTCTATCAAGACATGGGTGAGAACATTCTCGCTGAACCGAGTCCAGACCCAGCGCCTGTTGAAATGCTCCTTCTCTTCCGCGCCAAAGTCACAATCCTGAACGCTCGAAGGGCTCAACGGGAACATGCAGGGGTGTGCACGCTGCGGTCCGCCCTCTCTGTAATCAAAGGCCTTGGTGGCCGGACTATGGGCCCACCGCCAGCGGGCCAGCGAAGCGCGAATAGTGTCGAGACTCCTGGGGGTTGGAGGGCAGTACGGAACCTTCTGCTCTGTACCTGTCGCCCAGTCATCCACGGATGCGTTGCCGTTGGCCTTCCCTTCGGGGCCAAGGTCGGGTTCCGGGGCAAAGTTGAGAAAGTATTCCCACGTCCAGTCCGCATACTGCACTTCGTACAAAGCCTTGGACAGAGCCACGGGCCCGTTTGCGAGCAGCTGGTCCAGCTTGTCCGACGCCGGGTTAAGGCCGACACGCCAATGCTGTAGAGCCGTCTCTTGCCAGAGCCGGAGATGGCTGTCTTCCATGTTCACAACGAATAGCGTCATCTTGCAGCTCCAGCAGGTGTCCCGCCGAAGGGGGAAGAGGGAGACCGGGTAGGTGAACTGGCACATTCTGCACCGTTCCTGTTGGCGCCAGTACTTGCCCTTCGTCTCGAAGCTGGAAGGCAGGTACCTCATCATGGCGGGGGGTACCTTTGGATGCTTCTGGTTGTCGCCTGTCAGAGCGGCAGTAAGGTCGTCGGCGAAGTCGTTCTCAATTGCCCCCCTCGGTTTTTTGCCCTCCGCGAGCTCGCGCTCACGCGTGATCACGGCCTCCCGGGCTTTCAGAGCCCAGAGAACGTCCGGCCCAGGTAGCTGACGGATGAAGCTCCAGAAGGAGGAGCTGTCGCTGAGCAGGTCCGAGCCGACCTCTTTGGCGAGATCCTGGCATCGCAGAATCAAGGCGAAGACGGCCTTGGGGGTATTGAAGGTTGGCTCATTATGTGTCACCCCGTAGGAGCCCAGACGGGGACCAGACGGGGGCCCGTGGAAAAAGAAAGGGAAGAAGTCGAGGCGGATGTATGCTTTGGCGCCCCGTTCGGACGCGGACTTGGCTTCTGACGACTCGCCCCATCCCTGTGGAGCACCGTCTTGTGCGGCGGGCACGAGGGGGGGTGGGCTCTGTGCAGCCTTGTGAGTCCAGGAGTCGTCGTCGGGGAAATCACGAGACCCCTTGCCGGTGCCCGAGCGAAGCGGGTGGCGCTTGATGAGCTCCAGCAACGGTCTCAACTTGGTGACGTCCAACATAGGGCACCGGGTGATGGTGACCACCTTCAGGTTCGGCATGGTATTGACCATCATCTCAAACAAGGCGAGGTCAAAAAACTGGAGCCGGTCGATGATTATGGAAGAGAAGGTCGACGGAATCTCGGTGATGGCGACGCCTATCGGCATCATCCAGTTAGCCCCCCTGACAGGCGTCAACGGTTAGATGACAGGTAACACTTACAAAGCCGCAGCAAGTTCTTGAAGTCAGCCATGTAAGGTTTCTCTTGGTTCTTCGGCTCGTCCGATGCCGGGGCGATGATCAAGGTGTTGGACCGAACCCCGCCGCCCTGGAGGATGCGGCCACGACCGTCTCGTTTCTCGACATAATCGTCGGTAGGAAAGGAGCCAAGGTTGAAGTCCCAAAGGTCCTAGCCATTCTCGTTAGCAATCCCATCCGAAGACGATGACTGATCCGAACGATGGGCAAGACAGCACTTACATAGCTCGCCCGCGTCAAAGCGGCCGCGCGCTTGCACGTCATGGCCAGGGCGGTGATGTCGCCGATGCTCGGGCTGATGAAGTTGAGCACCCTCTGGGCTAGCTCGGTGACTTGTAGAAGTCGGATTACAACGGACCGATCGTTGGCTGGGTTTATCGTGCCAGCATCGTCGTCAGAGGCCGAAGACTGAGACGGTGTCAGCTCAAGGCCGCCGCCGCTGAGGGGGTCACCCAGCGAAGCGACTCACCACGATGAAGAGCCTTGGCGTGCCGCGGACTCTGGGGTACGCCATTTTGGCCTTGAACGTGGCAGGCTCGCCTGCTTTCCAGAACTTGCGGTGCAGATTTCTCAGTTCCTCCTGGTCCATGACCCGGCGGAACTCGAGGTTGCGGCTCCTCGCAAACTCCTTTCGGAACTGCTCTGCGATGTTCTTGCCAAGTAAGGAGTGCCAGACCGGCCGGCCATAGTTGAAGGCACAATACCGATCCAATGGCTTAGGCTGCCGAGATGGTCAGCATATCGGACACGGGGGACAGGAACGGAGGCGCAAAGACGGTGGGTTGAACAGTCACACTCACATAGCTGGGGTCCACGACCCAAGGCAGAACAGCACGGGCTGCCATGTCTCCGGACTGCGGGAGCGAGGTGAGCTTCTTGAACGGCACAGTGGCAGTCGCTGGGCAGCAACGACGTACCTCAGAGCCGTCGGTGACCGTCTTTTGAGCATGTCTCGGCCAGTAGATCTTCCTGGCCTGCAGGTGGCTAGGACGAGTCCAACCTTCAGGGAGCTCCGGCTTGGCTGTCTGGGGGTTGCGTGCTGGAGCTGCCGCGTTTTTGTCCTTTCGGCGCCCGTCCATGAAGGATTGGCGATTTGAACCGTTTGCCGGGCTCTCGACTTTGACGGTCGTCTCCTTCTCAGCTGCAGGTTCGGGCTGCCTACTGCAGCGCGGTTTGCCGCTAGTCTGGGGCTTAGCCCGAGGCCGCTGCTCCGTCCTTGCTGTCGGAATATTGTCCAGATCAGCTGGCTTTTTGTTTTGCTTTGGCCGTGACTTCGGCTCCCTCCTGGGCTCCTGAGTCTGGGACGCTGATGCCCGTTGTCTCCGGGACCGTGGGGCCGCAGATGCGTCACCGCTCGGGGCCCGGGAGCCATTGCCCTTCCGGCGCGCCATAACTCTTTGGGGAGAAGAGGTATTGCTGGCGCCTTGTCAAAAGTGTGAAGCCTAGGGGCGCGGGTTCCAGGGGAAGATGTCAGGCTCCTCCTAGCTTGATTGCGACCCGGGGGTGGTTTGATAGGCCGAATGAAAGGCCAAGTGAACAGGGTGGAGTAACCTGATTCCAGTGTCTGCGAGTTGAGGCCCAAGAAGGCGAGGGTTTCCTGCCCCGAAAAGAGACCAGGAGTGGGAAGGAACCGTCGTAGAGAACAGGAAAGGGGAAGTTGGGCAGGTGCTGGGGCTGGGGCCACAACAGGCAGCAATTGGGGGTTTTAGGAATCCAGCGATGTACTAAAGGTGACTGGGGGCGTTTTTCTTATCTTTTATTCTTGCCCCTGGAGCCGCTTTTTTTCTGTTCCTTTCCTTTCCTTTTTCTCTCCCTCTCTCTCTCTCTCTGGTGAGGGAACTTGAGGAGTCTCGGAGAGATTGCCGAGACTTACCTTCCTTTTTGGCAAGTGAGCGGCCAGGCGCAAGTGAAATATCTCTGACGAAGCTGCCACAGATCCTGCCCGGGTTGTAGTTCTGGTCAATGAATGGCAAGTGTTCAGCCAAGGATAATTAGATGTTCCCAAGCCTGCGATAGTTTCAGGGTAATTAGCAACTTTGGTTGGCCTCGTGAGCCTGACTGTAGTAAGCGCCGCTGAGAGCGCACAGGCAAGAAAAGCGAGGAGAATGCCTTGCAGTTGGCGAGCTTGACCGGCACTGGGTGTTAGAAGGTGTGACTGGATGTTGCAATCACGGATTGGAAGTGAAAAGGGTGCAAGAATTGATGGGTAGAAGAGGAATCGGTGCGGGAGAGTTGAAGAAGAAGGGCTGGTAGGGGAAAAGAATTGTCGATTAATAAGGTAGTGTTAAAGAGGGAGGAAGAAGAGAGGGAGGACCAAGGGGAAGAAGAGGAAGAAGGAGGAACTAGCTGAGGCCAGTTGTGGCTAGAAAACCAGCACGTGGATCAGAACAAAACGCGCTCCTATTGTAGCGAGGCGAACAATAGACTTGGGAGTCACACTCACACGGTCCCCGAATGCCAGTTCTTCTCAACTGCTACCAGTTCCTTCTCATCAGCACCACTCCCCGTTAGATGCCCAAATCTAGCAACCATCTCAGCCGCGTTCCGGCACAGTTGACCGAGGTATTAATGCTCGGGAATACTTGAACAACTCTGTGGGTTTCAAAGGATAAGTGGTGCCGGAGTGAACTAGACAATCAAGAGAAGGGTCCTAGCAAATCTGTTGACTGGCGCCTATCCAAGAGAATCACGGCCTCCTGCGTGACGCTCCGTGAATCAGGATCCGCCGCGGTCACGGTTCGGATGGCAGCCGCCCTACCACGGTCAACCCTAGATATAAAGGCAATGTCGCACGGTGTGATACTAGAGCCCAAGCGCCGCCCCTGCCGAGATAAAATACCATGGCTCACCACCGTGGGTTAAGTACTTACCATTGGCAACAACGATGATGTACCTGAACCAGGGCTAGTGTGATTGAGGTAGGCAACTCACAACGGTGGCACAGGTACGCGCATGAGAAATAGTAAAATTTAAGGGTAGAGCTATCCATACTTGGATTTTGGGCATGGGTTTAAGCCTGTGGCTTGACCCGTCTATATTGGTATGTAGGAAGAGGTTGTACCTCTGCGATTATAGTAAATAAGGCCCGTATAATGACGAAGAGCCGGGGCGAGGGGTGTTTTGGGGTATGCTAGGAAGTATGCCGACATAGTTGATAAGTTAGATGGACTTCGACGTAAGAACCAGGAGCCTCAAAAACCAACTCGCCGAGGTACGGAACACGAACATAACAAGGACTTGGGCGAGAAGTCATACTCCTACCATAGTGCGAGCTAGGAGGATGAACACGACTGCTCGTAAACGATGAAGGAGGTGGTGACCTTAAAGCAGCAGTAGTTTACGCCAATGAAACGCGTTATAAGAGAACGCGACAGGAACCTTCAGGGCTGAACGATACGGGGGCACTCGAGAAGAGAAAAAATGAACTGGAAAAACCTGAAGCTACAGTCGATGTAATACACAAAGTCAGTAAACGCCCTACGCCGTTTAGGGGCGAATATTACTATTAACACCTTGGTAGTTATCTCATGTTGACATTCTCCCTTGGACCTGGGTTCGACTGCACTGTTGTTGATTGAGGGGAGTTTGGCCAGGAGGGTAAACACAGGGTCCGGTTGACGTCAAAACCCCTTGCCGGCATACAAGGAAGGAATGTTTACTCCGTACTCCGTACCCCTGAAGGGAAAGCCTTCCCCCCTGTCCCTCAACACATGGCAACCCGCCCCCTGTTACGACAGCAACCAGGGTAAAGGGAGGGCGGTGTGAGACGAGTGATTCACCGCCAATCGAACGGCGTATCTCTCCAGAGGACCAAGGTACCCGGTGGTTAGTTACTGACTAATTAGTTCAGGACTACTACCTGTCTCCCGACAGGTGGGGCCAAAACCCCCGGACATGCCAATATAGCCGGACAGGTACGCGTCCAAATCCGTGTCTAATTTTACCAGCCAACTCTCTATACTCGAAGACACAACCACTACCACAAGCCTAGTTGAACCTACTCTCCTATATACGATGCCTCTGACTGACCAAATCTAGGAACCGGCTAGTATACGGGCCGCCAAATGGCTCCTTGCCGCTCAAGCTCGCCACCGAACTAGCCGTTTACCCTATAGAAAGCAACCTAGTATTCGGCACGCAGCTTAGCTATTTAAGACTAGAAAGACCTAGGTTAGCCGGCACTTGAAGTCTTTGAAGGATACTAGACTTCTAGCCACTAGTAGTAACGTAGTTAGAAGACCTTGGTCGCTTCGAAATGACGAAGATTCTGCCCTCGAAGGATACGCGTACTGGCTTATCAAATCTAGTTCTCTCGCTACCAAAGATCTTCTCTAGGATATTACTAACTATTTATAGGTACGTCGCGATCCTCCCTGCCCTCCTATTAATAAGTACTGGTAGTTACGTTAGAAATAGGATTATCTATAGTTTTAGCTAATATTCTTTAAACTAGTCAAAGCAAACCGACTCTCGGCCGAGTAGTAGGTAGAAGAACTAGAGATATTCTTTAATAAGCTTGAGGATACTATCGAAAGCTTTAAGATTACTATATCTAGCTATTAGAATGTAGACGAGACTAGATATATACTTATACTATTAAATAGGTAGTTTAAGATCTTAATAGTCAAAATGGATAAGAAGAAGAAGGTTAGTATCTTCCTCTTTTCTAAGTGTTAATTTAGAATAAGTGTTAGTTTAGAATACTAACTATAATATTTTATTAGCTAGAGATTCTAGACCTTTATAACCAAGAGTTAATAAGTATAATTGGCATTAGAAATGTTATTAGTAATACTATCCTAGTATTCTATATCTTTAAATAGTAGCTATTAGAAGATTAGGATATTAAAAGTCTTAATAAGGAGATATAATTCTATAAGTTAGAGATAGTATTTAATAATACTAAGATTATAATAGATTAGATATAACATTTTAATAAATACTCCTTTACTATCTATACTAAGTTCTAATAATGTAGTATAAGCTTTAAGGAATAGTTTAATTATAACTATTATAACTATAGTCCTACTCTTAGTATATACTTTATTAACCTAGATAATATTACCCCTAAAGATTTAGTCTATATATCTATACCATTAGAAGAATATATATACTAACTACTTATCCTAGATAACTTTATAGGATATTATAACCTTAAACTTTATAAATACTACCTCTCGTTTAACATTATCATTATCTTCCTCCCTCCCCATTTAATATACTTTATCTAGCCAATAGATATAGGAGTCTTTCGCTATCTTAAGGAAGTATATTAACGACATCTCTAGTAGGTAGTTCGAAACGGCAATCTTATATTTACCTAGGTAGACTTTATTAGAGGATTCTAGGAAATCTAAGATACTAGTTTTAAACGCTAAAATATCATAGTAGGATTCGAAAAGACTAGTCTTTTTCTACTAAACCGATATATTATAATAGACTAGATTAGGGAGAAAGTATTATCTAGTATAAGCATCAGATATCCTATAATGATTCCTAATAACAAGCGATAGGTATATATAAAAAAAGGTATTAACTATATTTAAAAGCGGTATCTTAAGCTTTTTAGTTTACTAATATAAGAATACTTTCAGGATATTACGTTAATAGTTAATAAGGGTTAGCTAATATACAAATATCTAAATAACTTTACCAAGGACAAGAGAGCCTATCTAGCCATATTATCTACTAAGAAAATACAAGGCTAACTTATCAAGCTAATAGGAGAGGTTATAATAAGTATAACCGTCTAGCAGATTCGACGGTTTTAGGAGATCCGAGCTTAGAAGAGCGCTAAGGCAATTCGAGATACTAGCCGAAAAGCTACCTATATTGCCGTTAAGCAGATTAAACAAGAGTATAGGGAGGAATACGAAGTCTAGAAAAGGCGCCTAGAGAACAAGATTCCTAGTACTAATAGGCGTCGCCTTTATATGGCAACCTTTACCAAATTCCTAGAAAAGACTAACAAGAACAACTATCTTCCTCTTGACGATAACGACCCTCTCTAGGTTCTACCAAAGGAGCGTCAGCCACTGGCATTTTTCGACTTTAGAGATAGAAAAGAAGTCCTAATCCCCTAGTCAGCCAAGAAGCCGTTATTAGAAGTCAAACTCCTATCCCCTAAACGTCCTAGGATATAGATTGGTAGTATAACTATAATGTCAATTAACGATAGCGATGATAATAGATTTGACTTTATAGATAGTAAAGATAGGTAGGAAGAGGATATCAAGTTACTATCTCTATCTAGGGTTAAGAAGGAGTCTCTATATATAGCTATTATTAAGGACATTAGGAGTACTATAGCTTGATAGCTACAAATGACTATAGCTTGGACTAGCTATAAGATACGACATTATAGTGGTATTCGCGCTATAGGTAGCACTCCTAGACTAACTAGTATAGTCTATAGAAGTGGTAATAAGATATATTGATTCTTCTAAGTACTAGAGGCACTTAGGGATACTATCTAAATATATATCTATAACCTCTAGCTTATTATCCCTATTAGTAGGTCCGTCGGATCTAACCTACTAATAGCTATATGCTATAATAGGTACTAGGGTTCGAAAAAGAAAAATATAACAACCCGTTATAACTTAGTAGATACATTAGTCATTTGTCTATAGTAATAATCTTAGTAAGTGTCCCGTTTATCCTCCCTATTATCAAATCCGTCTGTCCCTTAGTCCTTCTTCCTAGTAGTTCCTAAGTTTACGATAAATACCGACACTATAGATAGACGCTCCTAAGGGGGCTACGTAAGTATTCTAGCCCTAGCCTAGGCGTCCCTAACCAGGGTACGGTTACTATAGACCATACTAGTAGCCCTCTTATATAAGGGGCTCTCCTATATAGGCGTATCCGAGCATAGGCGTTTCTAGCTAATAGCTATAGGTAGTAGGTATACTACCGGTATGACGAACCCAACTTAGACTTCTTCTAAAAGGGTTCAGACAAAGGTAAGTAACGTAGGACAAGTATACAGGTCGTCTAAGGGATTTGGTAAAGCCAAAGGGTTCATAACAACAGAGTTATCTCTCATAATAGTGTAATGCTATTATAAGTACTATGATTATAAGTTACTATTACTAGTGAACTCTAGAGTCTACTAGAACAAGTAACTAGCTATCTAATATACTTGTCTGGTTCCCTTATTCCTAGGTGTTCCCCCCTTAGATTCCGATCGTATAATCGCTACTACGATCCTTCGATCATTATTCGGGTGCTTGCCTTGATCGAAGTACGATCACTACAATCACTTTCTAATTAGTCCTTAGGTCTTATAGTTCCTAATTGGTTCCGTGTATCTTATCAGGTCGCCTTATATAGCTACATCGTGACACGATGCCCCTCCCCTAGGTCTTTTGTCCTCGAAAGACTTAGGTCCGTTTTAAATAACGCTAATACCCCCCCTTACTTATATATAGTCGTGTTCCTTAGTCCCCCTCCTCTCCTTCTTTTATAATGTCGCCAAGATGACTAATCGTATAAGAAAGAAGTCAAAGTCTAAGCCTACTACGTCGACTCTTCGTGCTAACTATCTTCTAGCTACGATTCTTTCCTTAGATAATCTTTTGACGATATGTCCTTATATACCGTACGAGTCTAAAGGCCTTAGTTCATATAAGGTTTCGAAAAGCGATTCTTCTTGATATATAGAGTACGTTTGTAATAAGCGTTCGAATTACGACGTTCTTAGCATTTCTCCTACTTAACTTCGGTCTATTACGGCTTAGTATCAAAAACTTAAAGATAAGCTTATAGCTGCTAAGGAGCGGGTCCTTTGTCTTTAGAAATAGAAACGAATGTGGTTTAAGAAGATGATAAGAGCTATTGCTCGGGGTATCGATAGTATAGAGGAGTTAGAGCGAGTAGAATATGAGGAGGCTGAAGTAGCGGTAGTAGCGGAGGCTTCTAGGGTTATTACGTCTTCTTTAACCCTATCTCGCTTGTCTGCCGATTTCGGATAGCTTTGGGATTCCGTGTATCCTGAAGTTCCTTTGGATCTATCTTTACTAGCCGATTTTAGGTTGGTTTCGGGTCTATTGCTTTCGGTTAGTTAGGGTTCCTCTAGTAGAACTACCAAAGTTTCTTGGGGTAATTTAGGTTCTTAACTAGTTCCTATAAGTTATCTTCTAGTCTAAAATTAAGCTATTTAACTAGATATTATAGTTCCCTATTAATAATATATAAATCTAGAATTTCTTTGATGTCCTATTCTTCCTCTTTGTCTTCTACTTCGATATTTATAGTGATTTTGGCGTTCTTTGGTGCTAGTTCGAGAAGTAAAATATAAAAAATATCTATCTATAGTCGTATAGATGATAGTAACGATAGTCGATAGTTAGATGTCGAGATTTGTTCTTTAATAACGAAGGGTCTAACCTTCTTGAAGTCTAGCTTCGTACTTAGTCGTTTGGTTCGTAGGTTTTATACAATTAGATAGACTTTGTCTCCCCTCTCTAGGTAAGGTCCCTCGAGCCTATGTTTGTCGTAATGGTTCTTTATTCTAGTTCTGATAAACTCGAGTTCCTTTTTGAGTTTCTTATATAGTACGTATATCTGTTCTACTTTGACTACCGCTCTTAGTATTGTGACCTCTAGTCTTTGCCTTAGGTCTGCTTTATATCTGTAGTTCGTAAAGAACGGTATAACTTTGGTCGTTTCTATTAACGTTATATTATAAGCAAGTTATACTGTTAGTAATAGTATAACCTAGTCATCTTATTAGTAATTAATATAAGAGCGGAGGTATTACTTAATAACCTAGTTTAGTTACTCTATTTGTCTATCGGTTTGTAGGTAATATACCGTTAATAGCTTGCTATTAATGTCTAATCGTTATATTAACGCTTGCTAGAACTTTAATACGAACTTGGTATCTCTATCGGTAATCTATTCTTATAGCTAAGCGTATACTAATATAACTTGCTAATAGATTACGTCTATTAGCTATTTAGCTATCTAGGACTCCTTATATAGGAAGAAATATACCTATTTAGTTAGGCGATCTACTATAGTAAGAATATTATCGTAGATTACTCCTATAGCCATGTCCTTAGATTCTGGTAGCTTTGTAATAAAGTCTATTATAACTAAACTCTATGGTTTGTCAGCTGTTAGCAATGGCTAAAGTAGCCCGTACGGCTTGTATCGTGCTATCTTGCTTCGATTGTAGATGTTATAGCTCTATACAACTTCCTTAACTCGTGCCGTTAACTATGGAAAGTTATAGTGTTTCTTAACTTGTATAATAGTCTTCGTAACTCCTTTATATCCTCCGAGTTTTGACTTATAAAGCTCTCGAACCATTTGTAGCTACTAATCCTCGTTATAGATATATACTTTGCCTCGGTACTAGAGTTTCCTATCTTTTTCTTCTACTCTGTTAGGTGCTACTAGTCTAGGTACTACTTGATACTATGCCTCGTTAATCCTTTCTTCTCGAAAGATTACATAATATTCCAGGAACAAGTCGAGTAGATTATCTTCTATAGGTGTCTATATTTTATAATATAGCGTTCCGTCTATTTGTTCCTTAAACAATAGTAGCGTTATTTCTATTTATCCTTTTATATAATCCGTTCATTAGCTTAAAGCGTCTGCTCATACGTTCTCTTTACCTTTCTTATAGCAGATCTCAAAGTTAAATTCCACGAGGAATTCTACCTATTATATTTGTCGTCCGTTAAGCTCTTTCGTTATTATAAAGTACCGTAAATTCTTATAATCTATATATACTTATACTAGTTTGATTATACTACTAAGGTATAATTGCTATTCCTTGAAAGCTTTGACAATTGTAAGTAGTTCCTTATCGTAGATTAGATAGTTAAGATATAGTCCGTCAAGCTTCTTTGAAAAGAAGGCTATAGGATATAGCTTCCCTTGCTCATCCCGTTATCCTAACTATCCTCTGATAGCGTAGTCTGAAGCGTCCGTTTCTACCTTAAATAGCTTCTTAGGGTCTGGTAGTACTAGTATTAGATCCTTGGTAATAGCATCGCGAATCTACGTAAATGCTTACTCGTATCGCTCTTCCTATTAGAACTTAGCGTTCTTCTTGGTAAGCTCGTATAATAGTTGTACGATCGCTCTAAAGTTCCTAATAAACATCTGGTAGAAGTTTGTAAACCCGATGAAACTTCGTACTTCCGTAATTAACGTTAGTCGTAGCTAATTCTTAATAGCTTTAACCTTTAAGGGTTCTATCCGAATTTGTCCTAGGGATATCTCGTATCCTAAAAATACCGTCTTCCTAATATAGAATTTACTCTTTTCCTTGTTAACTGATAGCTTATATATATATAATATATCTAGTATTACTCTTATATACTTCTGGTATTTGTCTATTATCTTAGAGAAGATAAGTATATTATCGAGATAATATATTATAAATTTATCGAGAAAAGGGCAGATAGCTTGATTAATCAGGGCTTAGAACGTTACCGGCGCGTTTATAAGTCTAAATAGTATAATAAGGTACTTATAGTAGCTATGGGGTATCTTAAAGGCCGTTTTCTACTTGTCGCCTTCTTTGATCTATATATAGTTATAGGCCGATGGCAAGTTAAGATATATAAAATATTAGGCTCCTACTAACTAATCTCGGAGCCATAAGATTAACGATAATAGGTATTAATTCTTTATAGTCTATTCGTTAAGTTGCCGATAGTTAATATATAATTATAGCTTTCTATCTTTCTTAGGTATAAATAGGATTAGGTAGCCTACTAGCGATATTAACAGGCAGATATATCCTCTTCGAAGGTTCTCCTCTAGATATCGCTTAAGTTCTTTATTCTATATCTAGCTTATATAGTAGATTTTAAAGAACTTTAGTCGTGCTCCTTCCTTAAGCTTGATCTTATGATCCTATGGGCCGTGTTCTAGTAATCCTTCTAGGTATTTCGGTTCGAATGCTAGGTGTCCTTTGTACTCCTTTAGTACCTCCCTAGTCCTATCTCGTTTCTCGGTTTTCTAGTAGTATAAGAACTTGGTTCTGTCTATAGCGATACTGGCGATTTCTCCTGTCTTAACCTACTACTCCAATTATAGTGCTCCGTATTCGTTAACGGAGAGAACAGCTATTGGCGGTTTAGCTCGTTCCTCCTGTTGTAATGTCGGTGTTGTTATACTGCTTCTTCTAGAGTCTATAGTAGTCTATCTATTACTGCCTATCTCTTGCGGTAGATCCGTGGGATATGCCTTTCCTTAAGCATCGTCTATTCGCGATCCTTATATACTCCCTATCTCGCTAGTCAAATATAATTCTATTTAGGGTTATAGGTAGCTACTATTTTTCTAGCTAATGTCTAGGTTATAGTCTTTATATTATAGTAGTCCTAGTATTATGTCTTTATCGTTACCTATATCTATAATATTAAATACGATTACTATAGTCTTCCTTATTATAGTAATGTTAATTAGTTTAGTCTCCTTATATACCTATTATATTAGGAATGGCCCTTTGATTATACTATATTTCTATTTTATTCTCTAGGGTATCTGTAGCTAATTTACAAGTATTAGCGAAATTAGGTTTATCTCTGCTCTACTATCTACTAGTACGAGCATTTCGTGCTACTTCTATTATGTTATTATCTATAGTTGCTTGTCTTACCGTCGTTGTCTAAAGATTATAGCGATTTCCTATATTTCTACCGGGAGGTCTCGATATAGTAGTCTCTTACGCTAGTTCCTCCTATACTACGCTACCACTCGCTACTATATAGGCGTTAATGGTTTTCAGGCCCCTTGGAGGGCCCTAACCCATTTCCTAGGTTAGTATTAACCTCTTTAATTATTTGGCTAATAGTAGCTTTATCAATCGTACTCATTTCCGCGAGCTATTAAGTACTTATAGCTTCCTACTATTAGGTCTGTTCTACTTTCTATCGTATACGCCATAGCTTTATCTAAAGCTCCCGAATTCGCGATTTCTTTTCGTCCTTATGATAAAGATAATCGTTACTCTAGTATAAGTCCTATATGTCTCGTCCTATTCCGCAGTGCCTAGGCTAGGCTCGTCTTAGAACTACTATAATGCCTTCTAGACTCCGGGTTTTGATCTTCTGGAGTAATTCGGCCGCTCTGTTTCCTATGTTATAGACCTATTCTATAGGGTATAAACTTCTATCCCCGTTTTCCTATCGGGTCGGCTAGTGATTGTTTTCGAATTTGTCGCGGAAGTGGTATCGGTATTCGTATACTATACACTAGAACTAGGGCACTTGTATATATACCTTATATCGAGGGTATAGTTACATAGTGTTGCCTAGAAGATATTAGAATTCTTTTCTAAATCCTTCCTACTATATATAGACCGTAGGTACCTTAATACTAAGGTAGGAATATTTCTTCTAGTAGCTTTCCTATATATATTTATCTTTTCCACGGTTCGTATATATAAACTAGTGCTTAGGGTTCCGTATATCATAGCTAAGTTGCTAATCGTCAAAATGCTTGGTGTAACTATCGGGTCTATTATATATTATAGGCTATTCCCCTTTGATGGTTTCTATAATATATCGGAGTTCCCTTATTTTGTCCCTTATCTTATTGCTCTACTAGGCAAGTCGAGTTAGGCGTCTATCTCGTTCGTGTAACTTCGTATTAAGCCGGAAAACTTCGTTATAGTACTATTTGATCCGTTCCTAAAGGAACAAGATATTTAGTCTAGGTCTTTTAATTCCTTAGGTATCAGTTATCTACGATCTATCCCATCTCTATATAACTATAAAGCCCTACTACCTTAGGGCTAAGATAATCGAGATTAGTGGTATATACTCCCCTACTATATCCTATTTGGTAATACCTATTTCTAGGTCTATAGTGACTAGTTCGGAGTATAGTATTTGTTTGTCTTTACTATTGCTATTGCGTCCGAGACTATCTATACTACTATCCCTATCTTCGTAGCTTATAGCTATTACTTTAATAACGTCCTTGGTTTTGTTAATGACTATAGTTTCCTTTCCTAGGACTAGTTTCTAGTCTCTCTTCGGGCTTTGATATTCTTGCTTATAATATCCTTTCTTTCCGTAGTTATAGTAGGTAGCGTTAGACTTATCTTTAGCCGTCTTCTTCTTGTCCTACTTCTATATTATATCTATATCTATAGCTCTAGGATATATCCTATATAAGGTACTAACATATACTTGCTTTTTCTTATTATTAGCCTTAACTATAGTTCCATTTATTTAACCTCGTTTCTATTACTCCCGTATATAGAGCCGATCGTCGATTCTAATAGCCTATATAATATATTTATCTAGAGTTTCAGGCTAGTTATACTTATATAGCTCGTCTTTAACCTTTTCCTTTAAGCTATTATAAAATAGTTATATTAACGCCTCGTTATTAAGCTAAGACTTAAGTATATCCTATCTAAATTATATAGCGTAAGAGGCTATTAACTTAGTCTATTAGAGATTAGCAAGCCTTTCTTATATATAAATCTTCTTATCTTTATCACTAAAGACCTTCTAAAGCTCTTCTTTAAAACGGTTATAGGATTAAAAGACTACTTATATAAACGCGTCTCAGTCGTCTTTATCCTCTTTAATAAGATAATCGTTCTATATAGGCTCGAACCATCTAAGTACCTTGCCCTCTAGTCTTATAGCTATATAAAGGACTTTGGCTTTATTATCCGGAAACTTGTTATCATTAAGCCGGAAGTAGAATCGGAGGTTAGTCAAAAACCCTACGAGGTCCTCCTTAGTTCCTCTATACTTACTAGGCAATTCGATCTTGATACGGCTTGCTTTGGCGTTCTCGAGCGTCTTAATTTTAGTATAGGCCTCGTTAACCAGTTTCTACAAGTGCTTTTTGCCGTTCTTAAGTTCCTTGATTTAAGCTTGAGCAGCCTTATCTCTCTAGTCTAACTCCTAGATTCGCTACTAGAGTTAACTAAGCTAGGCAAGTAGCTGTTCGGCCGTAACGCTAGTAGCTATATCGATATCGAGGTCAAAGTCACCTCCATTCTAAACTATAACAGAACAAAGGGAGTAATAGCAATATATAATAAACCTAACTTAGACTTCTTCTAAAAGGGTTCAGACAAAGGTAAGTAATATAGGATAAGTGTATAGGTTGTCTAAGGGATTCGGTAAAGCTAAAGGGTTTACGATAATAGAGTTATCTCTTATAGTAGTATAATGCTATTATAAGTACTATGATTATAAGTTACTATTACTAGTAAACTCTAGAGTCTATTAGAACGAGTGACTAGCTATCTAATATACTTGTCTGGTTCCCTTATTCCTAGGTGTTCCCCCCTTAGATTCCGATCGTATGATCGTTGCTACGATCCTTCGATCATTGTTCGGGTGCTCGCCTTGATCGAAGTGCGATCACTATGATCACTTTCTGATTGGTCCTTAGGTCTTGTGGTTCCTGATTGGTTCTATGTGTCTTGTCGGGTCGCCTTATGTGGCCACATCGTGACAACTGGCCTAGTAATCGAACTTAGGGGAGCACCGTATCTAATGGTAGCCGGTAGAGGTAGGCAAGCTATAGGCTCCTAGCTCCTAGAAGCCTTCTATAATATAGTAATTGCTGTGGTATGCTTGGTAAGCCGGGTGATCGTTTCTTCTAGCTGCCGTATCTTCTCGTCTGCTCCCTTCCTCTAGTTAAAGGTAGCCGTGTAATTATTATTTGCGACTATAGAAGCCTCCTTCAGTTGCCTAAGCTCCTCCTTGACTTGGTCGAGGTCCTTTTTGATGCTACTAATGGCCTTATCCTGCCTCTAGACTATAGCCTGACCTATATTAAGAAAGTCGGCCTCGGTAGCTAGGTATTGGCGTTTGGCAAAGTCCTTATCGGTCTTGTCATCCTTAGCGATACCATAGGCTATAGTAATATATATAGGCGCTAAATATAGGCCCTAGTGACTAGTTAGGCCGTAGTAAAGGTAGCCGAGTTTAAATAGGTAACCGTTGACCAAGGTATTGTTATCTCCCTTTGGCGTATAGATACGGGCTGCTAGTAGTTCTTTAGGCTCTAGTATACTAGTAGGTATTATACTGGTAATATAGTAGGCCTTATACGCGTTCTCTAGCTTTTTCTTAAGGCTATATATAGCTACATTAGCCTTATATGAATTATTACTAGCCTTCTAGTAGAAACGGCGGATCTAATAGCAGGTATAGATAAGCATTTCCTTATTGCTATAATATTCCTAGCGGGCGCGGGCAAGGTAGTCCTTGACAGGCCTAATTATTATAGCTATAGACAGGTGTAATAGGCTAGACTTAATAATATTAGTGCTGGTAAAGGGGTCGAACTCTATGCCTATAAGGGTGTTTTCGGCCTCCTCGAGGCTATCAAAGGTGATGTACGTATCATTAAGCCTGCCCTAGGACTCGGCCTCCTCCTCTTCATCCTTAGGATCCCTCTTAGTCCTACAGGTAAATCTGCTAGTAGGTGCCCTATATTATATATACCTAATAGGCGTAGTAGGCTAAGGCGTAGGCTCGGGCGGTTAGAGTGTCGAGTCTAGCTATAACAAGGCCTAAGCCGTCAGACTAGTGGTAGTATTAGCTATAGTCTTATTAATAACCAATATACTTTCTTTGTTATACTACTTGGTACCCTATAGCATAGCTATAGGTAAGCTAGTATACGTGTATAGGTATATAGTCGTGTCTTAGGTGGCGTTAGTAGGGCTAGACTCTTGGTAGTCCTACTCTAGTTAAGCTATATCTAATTCGTAGGATAGGAAGTCGGTAGGCTCGAGCGTCGGAATTGCCTAGCGTATGGTTAGTGGCGTTAGAGGCCTCTTCTTATTTACTATATCCTATACCTTGGTAATAGCGACCTTGATTAGTGATAGAGGGGTTAGTATAGTATCCTTATCTATAGGAATGTTAGGGAAGGCATTAGCTAGCTACTTATACTAGCGTACCTTGATTATGTTAATAGGGACCTACCCGGTTTCACTAACACGTTAGGTATATATGACCATATAGGTGCCCCCTATCTTATATACTATATTACCGTTAGTAGTATAAGGCTAGAATCCTCCCTATAGGTTTAAGGTCTTATAGTACTTAGCAAAAAACAGCGCCGGTATAATGTAGTTATTATCGCTATTAATAGCTTTATATAGGTTGACTATAATAGAGGTACCTGTAATAATACTAAATAGTATTACCTTTATCTTGCCCTTGATCTTAACAAAGGTAAATTTGGCCTCTAAACAGGGAATCTTGGTAGCGTCGTCCTTATCTACGCTATAGAAGGTCTTATAATTAGCTATAGTCATTTACTCTCCCTACGACTGGTAGCTATTGACGAAGTGGTATACGGCTAGTAGGCAAACTACCTTATACTTGCTCTTACTAATACGGACCGTGTTAATTACACTTCTAGGGACTTAGGCTATAACGCCTATCTTACTATCGTAATACCATTTAACTATAGCGTCCTCCGGAAACTATAGATACAGAGGGCTAAAAGTGTCGTAGGTAACACCGCGAGGTGTCACGGAAATATGCATGCAGATGCCGCCTGGGCCACCGACACAAACGGGCCAATCAAGCCGAAGAATGATGGACCAATCAGGACAGGAT